>NC_069805.1:32606685-32907828 GCF_027406575.1 Nycticebus coucang | reverse complement strand
AGAGCACATCAACAATCTCACAAGAGATATTATGGAATTGGAAAAAGAAGAAAAATCTAAGCCTAAACTCAGTAGAAGAAAAAAAAATCCAAAATCAAATCAGAGATCAATGAAATTGAAAACAAAAGAATCATTCAGAAAATTAATGAAACAAGAAGTTGGTTTTTTTAAAAAATAAATAAAATAGATAAACTATTGGCCAGACTAACGAGGAATAGAAAAGTAAAATCTCTAGTAACCTCAATCAGAAATGATAAAGAATAAATAACAACTGATCCCACAGAGATACAAGAGATCATCTCTGAATACTACCAGAAACTCTATGCCCAGAAATTTGACAATGCGAAGGAAATGGATCAATACTTGGAATCACACCCTCTCCCTATACTTAGCCAGGAAGAAATAGAGCTCCTGAACAGACCAATTTCAAGCACTGAGATCAAAAAAACAATAAAAAATCTTCCAAACAAAAAATGCCCTGCTCCAGATGGCTTCACTCCAGAATTCTATCAAACCTTCAAGGAAGAGCTTATTCCTGTACTGCAGAAATTATTCCAAAAAACTGAGGAAGAAGGAATCTTCCCCAACACATTCTGTGAAGCACACATCAACCTGATATCAAAACCAGGAAAAGACCCAAACAAAAAGGAGAATTTCAGACCAATCTCACTCATGAATATAGATGCAAAAATTCTCAACAAAATCCTAGCCAATAGATTACAGCTTATCATCAAAAGAGTCATTCATCATGATCAAGTAGGTGTCATCCCAGGGATGCAAGGCTGGTTTAACGTATGCAAGTCCATAAACGTTATCCACCATATTAACAGAGGCAAAAATAAAGATCATATGATCCTCTCAATAGATGCAGAAAAAGCATTTGATAAAATCCAGCATCCTTTTCTAATTAGAACACTGAAGAGCATAGGCATAGGTGACACATTTCTAAAACTGATTGAAGCTCTCTATGACAAACCCACAGCCAATAGTTTACTGATTGGAGTAAAACTGAAAGCTTTTCCTCTTAGAACTGGAAGCAGACAAGGTTGTCCTCTGTCACCTTTACTATTCAACGTAGTGCTGGAAGTTCTACCCAATACAATTAGGCAATTAGGCAAGACAAGGAAATAAAGGGAATCCAAATGGGAGCAGAGGAGGTCAAACTCTCCCTCTTTGCTGACGACATGATCTTATACTTAGAGAACCCCAAAGACTCAACCACAAGACTCCTAGAAGTCTTCAAAAAATACAGTAATGTTTCAGGATATAAAATCAATGTCTACAAGTCAGTAGCCTTTGTATACACCAATAACAGTCAAGATGAGAAGCTAATTAAGAACACAACTGCCTTCACCATAGTTTCAAAGAAAATGAAATACCTAGGAACATACCTAACGAAGGAGGTGAAGGACCTCTATAAAGAAAACTATGAAATCCTCAGAAAGGAAATAGCAGAGGATATTAACAAATGGAAGAACATACCATGCTCATGGACAGGAATAATCAAAATTGTAAAAATGTCTATACTTCACAAAGCAATCTACCTATTCAATGCCATTCCTATCGAAATACTAACATTGTACTTTCAAGATTTGGAAAAAATGATTCTGCGTTTTGTATGGAACTGGAAAAAAACCCATATAGCTAAGGCAATTCTTAGTAATAAAAATAAAGCTGGGAGCATCTGCATACCAGATTTTAGGCTGTACTACAAAGCCATAGTGCTCAAGACAGCATGGTACTGGCACAAAAACAGAGACATAGACACTTGGAATCGAATTGAAAACCAAGACATGAAGCTAACATCTTACAACCACATAATCTTCGATAAACCAAACAAGAACATACCTTGGGGGAAAGACTCCCTATTCAATAAATGGTGTTGGGAGAACTGGATGTCTACATGTAAAGACTGAAACTGGACTCACACCTTTCCCCACTCACAAAAATTGATTCAAGATGGATAAAGGACTTAAATTTAAGGCATGAAACAATAAAAATCCTCCAAGAAAGCATAGGAAAAACACTGGAAGATGTTGGCCTGGGGAAAGACTTCATGAAGAAGACTGCCATGGCAATTGCAACAACAACAAAAATAAACAAATGGGACTTCATTAAACTGAAAAGCTTCTGTACAGCTAAGGAGACAATAACCAAAGCAAAGAGACAACCTACACAATGGAAAAGGATATTTGCATATTTTCAATCAGACAAAAGCTTGATAACTAGGATCTATAGAGAACTCAATTAATCCACATGAAAAAAGCCAACAATCCCTTATATCAATGGGCAAGAGACATGAATAGAACTTTCTCTAAAGATGACAGGCGAATGGCTAACAAACACATGAAAAAATGTTCATCATCTCTATATATTAGAGAAATGCAAATCAAACCAACCCTGAGATATCATCTAACCCCAGTGGGAATGGCCCACATCACAAAATCTCAAAACTGCAGATGCTGGCGTGGATGTGGAGAGAAGGGAACACTTTTACACTGCTGGTGGGACTGCAAACTAGTACAACCTTTCTGGAAGGAAGTATGGCGAAACCTCAAAGCACTCAACCTAGACCTCCCATTTGATCCTGCAATCCCATTACTGGGCATCTACCCAGAAGGAAAAAAATCCTTTTATGATAAGGACACTTGTACTAGACTGTTTATTGCAGCTCAATTTACAATCGCCAAAATGTGGAAACAGCCTAAATGCCCACCAACCCAGGAATGGATTAACAAGCTGTGGTATATGTATACCATGGAATACTATTCAGCCATTAAAAAAATGGAGACTTTACATCCTTCGTATTAACCTGGATGGAAGTGGAAGACATTATTCTTAGTAAAGCATCACAAGAATGGAGAAGCATGAATCCTATGTACTCAATTTTGATATGAGGACAATTAATGACAATTAAGGTTATGGGGGGGAAGCAGAAAGAGGGACGGAGGTAGGGGGTGGGGTCTTGGTGTGTGTCACACTTTATGGGGGCAAGACATGATTGCAAGAGGGACTTTACCTAACAATTGCAATCAGTGTAACCTGGCTTATTGTACCCTCAATGAATCCCCAACTCTAAAAAAAAATAAAAATGATAAAGATTTCCCAAATTTGATGAAAATGTGTGCACATCTCAGAATCTCAGTGAACTCTGGCACGTGTTGTTCAGCTTATGTCTGCACAACAGGGCCAATAGGAAATGTCATAAAATGATAATAGGTGTTGAATTGGGATAAGACAAAGAAAGACTGTTATGCTTCAATCCATAAGGTAACAAGTGACCACACATCCAGCCCATAAACAGTGGGCGGACACAGCCTGAACCAAATACCTTAGACGAAGCTTTGCAGCTGTGCCACCCAAACACAGGTCAGAACCAGAGGCTGTGACCTCAGAGTAGGGGACTGTGTGTGCACACGGTGGTACAGACACACAGACATACATAGACACAAACACACAGGCCCCCACGGACACACTCATGGGGAGCCCAGCAATGGGCACACTTCTTTCTTAAGCAGATTCTGGGTTATTGGACTGTGCTCCTTAAGCCTTGGGAGGGGCCCACAGAGCATCCACAGGGGGGTGTTGCTCCTGTGCAGGAAACACTCGCTGTCATCAGGGAACACGGTGACGTTCAGCACAGGAGGTGACAGCTGCTCTGAGTTACTGTCATAAATGGCCTAGGCCTGGGAAGTTCCACCAGGATAAATGAGGGTGGGTAGGATGACAGAAGAGTTCCTGTGGGGTTGTCAGGGCCACGTTCAGGCCCCACCATCTGTAGGACACTCAGAGGAGGCCAGGGTGTTACAGAAAGTCCCCATGTCAGTGTGGTGTGTACAGTGACAGAGAGCAGCTCTGTGTTACAATAAATCCCCTATCCTCCCTCTGTGAGGACCCCACAGTCAAGGGTCTTACAGGGATCCGTGAACACCAGGAAATTTTATCTGAACATTGCACAATATTGGGATTTGGACTGGGCCATCGATTCCAGTTGACATTTTTGATTATCTCTTGAACACAGGAAGGCTGTGTTTAAACCATTTATCCAGGAGGAGACTAAACTCTCCTTCATCACGGTTTCAAATGGAATGACTGTGAGGAAGAGCCCTTGGGTCTCTGTGCATCATGTTCCTCTGATGACCCTCATTAAAGACAGCCTTGAATTCAAATGCCACAGACCCTCCAGTCATCCTGAAACCTGGCCAGATGCCCAGGTGACTCTTCATCTCTGCTCCTCGGATGCTCTGTCATCATTCTGGGAAAGGTGAAATGTTTAGGAAAAATGAACAGCACAATATACAGCATGCTCTGGGGAGGCCGAGCCAAGAGGGAAACACGTGTTGACAACAGGGATCACAATTCTGCGTCTCCATTAGTGTCTTTATCATCAGACTGTACTTGGGGAGCTGTCCACAGAGGGCCATGAAGTTTTACCTGCATAGGTTTCCTTGTACATTATGCACAATGAAATAAACATCCCCGTGGGTCAGTGGAACAGGATATGCAGGAGAAGCAGCAGTGAGGAAAGGGCAGGGGTCCAGGGTTAGGAGCCATGTTTCCATGGGAACATCACATGCTTTTGTCCAGGCACAGGAGGGGGAGGTGAGGCCAGAGTCTGGGAAGGAAGGAGGGAGGGAAAAGCTAAATGTGTTGCAGTTTCTTCATGGGGAAGAACATGTGGTATATTTGTAAACAGATAGGGGCATTCACCAGACTCTTCATATGTGGGTTTGAAGTGTCCCTCTCTTTTATAAAGGGATGAACATAATGTGAGGACAAAATGGTGAACAAGTCACACAGAGGGGTTGTGCAGGGCCCAGGTGAGCAGTGACCGGGAGCTGCACTCAGCACCGGGGGCAGAGCAGGCAGAGGACAGAAGGAGGGAGCTGTGCAGACAGTGTGGAACATAGCACGAAGGGCTCTCAGCTACCCGGAGCAGGGTCCACAGGCCCACAGTGTTAGTGGGCGCCGTGTCTGTTCTCTGTGGGGTTTCCCCACAGGAATTGGAGATGCAGGGGAACACGACATGGGGTTCTTGCTATTTCTCTGCTTTCTCATTTCTGTTTCCATGGAAATCAAAGCACTGCCTGGCACCAAACTCAGCCCATCTGACAAATGTGCAGGTGAGTTCACCTAAATCACAATCCCAGGAAGAGGCACAAGTCTGAGTCCAAGATGACAATTTCTTCTTTGTGGAAATTTTAGTGCAAGATTTGAGTTGATTCAAAGAACTTTTCAATAACAGCTTTGACCTCACAGGCTAGACAACAGAAGATAAACCTTGACTTGAGTCCTGGGGAAGGTGACCAGTAGGATGGACTGGACCCCCTGGACTCCTGCACAGACAGTGTAGAAGGACCTGACTGCCCTCCAGGTATCAAGTAAAAAAACACCATAGGGAGCAAGTGGATGGAGGAGCAGGTTCAGGGGACAGAAGTCAGCTGACATGAGCTGGGGTGAATGTCACTTAATATTCTGTTGAACTAAAAACTTGTGTAATACTCATTGTAATCAAAATATTAAATATCAGGCTCAAAATTCACTGCATGGTTCCTGAATGTCATATATTCCACTGTTCAATGCCAAATTCCTCAAAGAACCTCCTGAGAAAACTGGTGAGGAAAATAATGATGGGTTCATGGGCTCTGAATCTATAGGGGTGTTGATTCTGAATGGGTGGGGCAGTTGGAGGATGCTGAGGAAAGTGTGTCTGAGGATGGAGCAAAAGCCGGACTTTATTTGAGTGCAACATGGCACCATGTGAGCCCCCTGGGTGCAAACATCAGGGTCCACTGTGCTTCTCTTTGCTGTGTCAATCAGCACAGCAATTACCACAGCACAAATCTGAAAATCAAAACACCAGTGCACTCATATCAGTTGAGATGGAATATATTTCCTATAAGAACCATGGTCCTGAAAAAGTACATATATATGTATATATTAAATAACATACCAAGGAAGGAATTTTATATTTGTAGCATCTTCCGAGGAGGCTAACAAATTAAGTTGTCATTTATATACAGTTTTTCACCTCTCATAGTCCAGGATTCCTTTTGCCAGTGAGAATGACATTAATTACACACAAAGTGTCAGAATTGACAGACTGTGCCTTATAAAAAGACAGTGACTTGAGAAGTAGCAGAGACAAGCATGGGGCACTGGGGGACTTCCCTGTGGTCCCTACACACCTGATCAGGGAGGACCAGTCACTCCAAGGAGCCTGGGCCTTTGGCCTGGGCCCTATGTTCAGAGATGGGGACTAAGCAGCTGTGTCCTCTCTGGCCTGGCACAGTCCCCTGAGCAGCGACCTTTGTATGGTCTCAGCAGATGCCTCCTTCCAGGGCTCTCCCAAGGGGCAAAGCCAATCCACCCTTCCTCAGTCTGCAGGGAGAGCTAAGTCCCATCCCAGGGTCATGGAGGGGCTGGGCAGTCGGTGCATGGAAACACGTTTGCATGAGCAGCCCCTTCTGTGCAGAGGATGGGGAGAAAAGGGGGCCTGGAGTAGCCCAGCCCCACTGTGGCGACCATGGCTGTGTCCACTATGGCCTGGGCTCCTGTCCTTCTCCTGGTCCTGTCTCACTGCTCAGGTAGGGACAGGCCTCAGAGGCCAGAAAGAGCCCCTACCCTAATTCCGGATCTTCTTGCAAAGATCTCTGAAAAACATTACCCTGGTCCCTACACCAGCACCACTGAGCATTTGTTTTTCCAGGTTCCCTCTCCCAGCCTGTGCTGACTCAGCTGCCCTCCCTTTCTACATCTCCTGGATCATCCGCCAGATTAACCTGCACCCTGAGAAGTGGCATCAATGTTGGTAGCTACAGGATATACTGGCACCAACAAAATCCAGGGAGCCTTCCCCGGTATCTCCTGAGATTCAAGTCAGACTCAGATAAGCACCAGGGCTCTGGGGTCCCCAGCCACTTCTCTGGATCCAAAGACCCCTCGGCCAATTCAGGGATCCTGCACATCTCTAGGCTGCAGGCTGAGGACGAGGCTGACTATTACTGTGCCATATGGTACAACAATGCTTCTCACAGTGACACAAGCAAATGGAGAGGTGAGACAAAAACCTTCTTCTGCTCAGGGCCCCGTCCTATCACAATTTTTAAACTTTGAAATAAATAATATATATACATACACACACACACACACACACACACACTCTAATTGGAAGGACCATCAGGCACATAAAGGCTGTACCTTCAATTTTCCATTCATTATTCTGAATTTTGAGAAATGCAAAAAGCAAAAATAGAGCCCTCATGATAACACTGAATTATCACCTGTGCAGCCAAGTTTGCTCAGAAGGTCTCTATCTTAGAGCCTTCTTTCCTCTAGAAAGAAGAAAAATTATTCATTTCTATCTTACCTCTAGATCAGAACCTGAGGATCATCCCATAAAGTCAACAGGCCTCACTGCTTAGGGCAACAACCAGCATCAGTGGTGAAATCTCCAGCCATTTAGGGTCCACAGTGAGAGTCTGTGGCCTTTCCAGGGAGCCCCCACTCCTCTTATAGGATGTCTGCACCATCACTAACAGGACACTCTGAGTCATCTCTATGAGAACAGTTATTCCTTGCTTAGGACACAGAATCCTTCCAAGGAAAGAAGAGTTTTGACTGTTTCCGAGTACGGTTAGTTAATTTTCAAAACTTAGTCTGTATATGACACAAATATGGCTGAGAGTATTAATTAGGGATCCTGCAGAAAATGCCAGCATACTGCAATAAGGTAAATTGACATGAAGTTAATAAAGAGGTACATTATAATAGTGTGAGCAGAGTGTCTGGAAAGCCTAAGTGAGAGCTGAAACCAAGGCCTACCACAGTGGGGTCACTGGAGTCCCTGCAGGAAGTGGAAAGTGCAGGGGTGGGGGATTCAGAAGAACAAATGTGGTTTCCTGCAGTCCCAAGAGACTCTTCATGATGGCACCTGGGGGCAAACAATCCTACAATACCACACTTCTTCCTCCAGTTGAAAAAAGTCATCAAAGGCAGGTGAACCTGCTAGGACAGTCAGCTGTGTAATGTATAGAAGAGGGATGTGATTCTGTGGCCAGCAGGGGGCATGGCTGGTCTGACTGAGAGAAAGAGAGATTGAGGGAGAGAGAGAACACCAATGTGTCCCCTCTAGTGCAATGGCTGAGCGTCCCCTTGCGGGACTGGGTGTGATGACTCTCCTGCAGGTGAGACTGCTCCAGCCCCATTAAGGTACCTGGTGCATGGACATCCCTTAGCCCATGGGGATGACTCAGAGTTTCTCTTCCTTCTCCACACAATGGATCCTTTCCAACCAAGGTATGGAAAGGAAAGGAATAGGTTGATATTTGCATGAAATTACTCCAAGTATCAGGAATTAAGAAGGACAGGACAGACTCATGTGCCCTGTCAACACTATGGAATTCAGCAGGCTGTGCTGGGCATCCCCAAATGGCTCCATGAGCATTTATTTGTCATCCACACTCCACAGAAGGCCCTGTGAACTATGTGAGCACAGCTCAGAGGCAAGTTCCTGCCCCCACCACCAATGGGCTGACCACTCTTCCCCCCACCCCCAGCCTGTGTGGAACTCCTGAGAGGCTACCTGCTCTTACTGTGGTGACCTGAGGAACAGCAGCAGCAGTAGCAGCAAAGTCAGTCAGCACAATTCATGTCCCTGCCCAGAGTCACCAGAGCACTGAGGAGGGAAGATGAGGACATGGACCTTTTCATGTAAAGGGAGTTGTAGGGTGCCCAGAGAAGAGACCAGACAGATTACAGATAAAAAGCATGTGAGCCCACAGAGCTGCCACTGGACAACACTGAGCTGAGACTGGACTGCCTTTGACCAGGTCAGTCTTCCCACAGATTCTCTGAGTCTATCCAGCTGCCTCCCACCCTCATCCATTCATCCCACCACCTTCTGCAAGTTCCTTAGGCCTCCCCAGGAGGGCAGGGCTCTCTATGCAGACCCCGTGATGGCTTCTCCTCTGCCAAGATCACCCCTCCCTCTCCTGGTATCCTCCCCATGTCACCTTTTCTGCTTCCCCAAGGGACCTGAAATCTCCGCGCTCTTACCCCCTCAGTGTCATTCACCAGCTCCTCCCAGCACTGACACCCCTTTAATTCTCGGGCACATGAGGAGCATCCTGACTTCCCCTGGGGACATTAAAGATGTAAGGCTAAGTTTCCTAGGAGCAGTGGACAGAGCGTTCACACAGTTATGGAGGGCAGTGAAACCAGTGCTCAGAATAAATCTTATACCTATAAATGCCAACATTAGAAACAATAAGGATCTGAAATTAACAATCTAACTTTTCACCTTTAAGAAATAAAAACAGACAATTTTACAGCAACAATCTAGTTAAACTACAGGCAATAGACAAATTCCTACACATACTGAAGCTACCATACCTGATTCAATGTAAAATAAAACATCTAGAAAGATGTAAACAGATACGTTAAATGGAATTAGTTGTTAATACATTATATCCCAACAGGGGAAAGCCTAAGACCAGACAGCTTTCCTGGTGAACTCTATGACACAGTTAAAGAGCAACATCCAATCCTTCTCAATCTCTTCCAGGATACAGTGAAGATGATGATATATCCTAACTGATTCCATTAATCCAGCATTACCCTGATACAAAGGGGAGACCAAGATACTGCAAGAAAAATAATTCCAAAGCCAATATCCCTTATGAATGAAGATGCAAAACCTCAAGAAAATAGTAGCAAACTGAATCCAGCAACGTATTAAAAGGATCGTGTGCTATAAACAAGCAGAATGTGACCAGGAATACAAGGCTGGTTCAATACAAGAACATCCGACATCATAATACACATCCATGGAATGATGACTTGGGGAATAGATCATACGAGTGGATGGAGAAAAGAAACTGACAATAATAAACACCCTTTTTATGATACCCCCCCTTGATAGACTAGGGACAGAAAGTAACTTACACAACATTATAATTCCACAATATTATATAAACAAACAAACAAACAAACAAAAACTTTAGTTGGAACTCAGGCAGCTAAAATTATACTCAGTGGTGAATGACTGAAACGGTTTCCCACTGATATTCAGTAGAAAGATAAAAATATTTTTTTTTACCATTTTGATTGAACATGGTATTGAAAGTCATATCCAGAAAAATTAGGCAAGAATATCAAATAAAAGTGACTCATGGTGGAAAGAAAGACATAAAAACATTTCCATCCAAAGATGACAGTTACATATTCCTGCAAAATTCATTTAAAATTAGAGTTAAATGAATTCAGGGAACTCTCAGGTTAATGAACAAACATGCAGAATTGACTTGTATTTCTACATATTAACAAAAAATAATTCAAATGAAGGATTAAGAAAACATTTCTGTTATGATACCATTATATAATCCTTAAAAATAATTTTAAGGAAGGAAGATGAAGTCATGCTCCTTGAAAAATATCTGTTAAAGAAATTAAAGATCACTTAAACAAATGGAATTCATGGGTTATATATCTTATTATTGTTAAGTTGTTCCCCTGTATCCATGGGACCTTGTTTCCAGGACTACATGTAAATAGCAAAATCCACAAGTGCTCAAGGGAGAGTATTTACCTATAACCTAAGCACATTCTTTCATATGCTTAAAATCATCTCCAGACGGGTGGCACCCATAGCTCAGTGGGTAGTGCACCGGCCACATACACCAAGACTGATGGGTTCGTACCCAGCCTTGGCCAGCTGAACAACAATGACAACTGCAACAACAACAACAACAACAACAAAGAAATAGCCAACTGTGTGGCGGGCACCTGTAGTCCCAGCTACTATGGAGACTGAGGCAAGAGAATTGCTTAAGACCATGAGTTTGAGGTTGCTGTGAGCTGTGATGCTGCAGCACTCTACCTAGGGCTATAAAGTGAGACTGTCTCAAAAAAAAAAGTCATCTCCAGACTATAATACCTTACCCAGTGTAGAATCTATGGTCACAGGTATGCTGTATTTCATGTGTAGTATTGTGCATTGTTGTGCATCTTCACTGTTTCTTCAAACTCTTTCTGACTGTGGCTGGTTGGATCCATAGATGTGAAGACCTGGACGTGGAGGGCTGACTGTGCACCAAAGGCAACCACAGACTCACCAGCGTCTCTACAAGCTCCATGTGCTGTTGTGGTTGCTGCTCCACAGATAAACAGAAAGTGACCTAAAATTGACATGGAATAGCAAGGATCCCAGTTACCATTGTCTTATAGAAGAAGAACAAAATTGCACTTCAGAATTTCAAAATTTAGTATAACCCTACATTAATCAAAATGGTGCAGTACAGGCATAAGGATAGCTGTGTAATTAATTAGGGTATTATTGAGAGCTCAGAAATTATACATCTCTAGACAATTGAACATACAGGATGAAATAATAGGTTCTCCAGCTTCTCTGGAAATTCTGCTGAAAGAACTGGATATATACATGAAAAATAATAACTATGGCCTTCCACCTTAGAAAACATTCAAAAACAAACTCAAAGTGTAGTAAAGATCTAAATGCAATAGTTGTAAGTATAAAACACTTTGAACAAACATAAAACTATAAAAGCTTAATAAATATGGATATTGGAATGGGTTATGAGATATGACACCAAAAGTATAACCTACAAAACTTTTGAATTTGATTTGATGATTTTTTTTTTTGACAGTGTTTCACTATGTCACCCTCCATAGAGTGACATGGCATCACAGCTCATAGCAACGGGCTTAAGCAATTCTGTTGCCTTAGCCTTCCAAGAGGCTGGGACCACAAGTGGCCACCACAATGCCTGGCTATTTATTTGTTGCAGTTGTCATTGTTGCTTAGCTGGCCCAGGCAGGTTCAAACCCGCCACCCTTGATGCATATAGCTGGTGCGGTAACCACTTTGCTACAAGCGCTGAGCCTTGATGAAAATTTTTAAGTGTTTGTCAATGGACATGATCAAAGAGATAGAAAGTCAAACACCAACAGAAGAAACACATGCTGATCACATATCTGAGAAGGCTCTAATATCTCACCTATAATAGAAAGTCTCACAACTGAACATGAAAAGGCAACCACCCTGTCATGGCGCAGCATGGGCAGAGGGAAAGCAAAGCCAGCATCCTAGGCCTTTCAACTAACAGGTCTTGGCTGGGCTCTCGCTGTCCTTTGTGGTTCTGGTGAGCTGACCCCACAACAAATCCACAGTGGAAGAAATGGCCACAGAGTAAACTACCGAGGAGGCCCCATCACTGAAGTCAGGGCTTAGCCAAGGTCAGCAGCTGTCCTGTGGAGGAGGCACCAGCCAGTGAACAGGTCCCTCTGCCTGAGGAGGGCAGCAGACAAGAGGTGGGGAGCCCAGTGCTCTCCTCAGGGTCCTCTCTTTGGCATCCCAGACCTGAGCTAATCCATACCTGGGACAGCAGGGGGCGCTATGGGGCTGCCCGACTGGAAACCAGCCACCTGCTCTCTGCTGGGGGCCTGGTGCTCACTGTCCCGGGGGACAGACTGGCTGCTTAATCTCAGCGCCAGCCCTGGGGAGGCTCAGGCCAGGCCCTGCCAGCCTCATGCACAGAAGCTTCCGTGCCCAGGGATTGGGAGGCCATTTGAAGGGAAGGGAATGATTTGCATGAAAAGCCCTCTCAGTCCCCACAGTGGGGAAGTAGGTACAAGAGACAGGGGAAGCTCTGAGGCAGCTTTGGGCCCTCAAGAATCAGAGCTGGCAGGAATCTCCACCATGGCCTGGGCCCCTCTCCTGCTCACCTTTCTCACTCTCTGCCAGGTGACAGGCCCTTGGAAGCAGAAGTGCCTGGGTGGGGAGGACACCTGCGGTGATTTCTCCCTTTCATTTTGAGAGCATGTGGTGGACACTGACTCCAGACTCATCTCTCTGTGTCTCCACCTCTTCTGTTCCAGGGTCCTGGGTACAGTCCAGACTGACACAGGAAGCTTTGGTGTCAGGGTCTATGAGACAGGTGATCACTCTGTCCTGCTCTGGAAACAGCAACAATGTTGGAAGGTATGGTGTGAGATGGCACTAGCAGATTTCTCGTGGTGCCCCCAAAACTGTGATGCTCAGCACTTCTTTGCCCTCAGGGATCCCTGATCACTTCTCTGGTTCCAAGTCTGGAAACATGGCCTCCCTGACCATCTTGGGCCTTCAGGCTGAGGACGAGGCTGATTATTACTATTTCACATGGGACAGCAGTCTGAATGTTGACACAGTGCTCCAGACTCATGGGGAACTGAGACAAAAACCTGCCCCTGCTCCCCGGTGATCACCCTCACGACTGCCTGTGACAAACCCCAGCCTAGAGCCTGACTGTGACCAGCCCTGAAGTGTCCACATCTGGGGATCTGATTCTCAGATCACAGACATGTTTAGGGGGTCAGCGACCTTCCCATGTCAGTGACTTGCTGTCTTTCTTACTGTTTTTCTGAAAACATCTTTTAAAGCACATCACAAATAGCATACATTTATAAGCTTCAATTTCTTTAGTATGTACAGTGTTGTACAACCAATGACCATAATATAAATGTGAATATTTCCATTATTCTACAAAGAAACAATTATTATGGTAATAGCCAGTATTATTATAACTTTGAGCTAAAAATCCAATTTTTGTTTTTTCCATAATTTAAGGAAATAATGCATTAAAATGTTTATTGGTCCACTTGTTTGGAATTGTACTTCATAAAATTTTAATTTAGTGGTATCAGCACTTCATTCCTTTTTATTGCCAAAAAACACTCCACAGTATGGATATTCTAAGGTGGTTTAACTATTTATCATTTGGGGATTTGGGTGCTAAGCCTTTTGATTTTATGAGCAATGTCACTGTAAATACTGGTATACATATGTCTTCATTTATCTTGGGTGTCTAGTAGGGGTGAAATTTCAGAGTGACATAGTAACTCTTTTTAGGAAAATGTTTGCTTTCCAAAGAGGCTGCACCAGTTTACATCTCCATGACTAACAAGTGAGTGTTTCAATTTCTCCACATTCTCAGCAACATCTGCTATTATCTGTAATTTTGTTTATAGCCACCCTGATGGGACTGCAGTGGAACCTCATTCTAAAACTTATTGCATTTCCCAGTAGCTGATGGTGTCAGGAATCTTTTCATAATCTTGATTCTAATTATGAATAAGCCAGGAAGGTCTGAGGCTCTTCTTGAGTCCCTGACTTCAAAACACGTTAGATTGAGGTATTGTTGAAATTACACACTGAGCCTGCTCACCTCCATGAGCATAAAATTCATGTTCAAGAACAGATCTCCTTCTAGAGACAATAGAGTGGACAGAACGAGGCCCATCCACCCAGGCCAGGCTCAGGAGACACAGCATCTTGTAGACTTCACCTGTGCCAGTCACAATGCCCCAGGGCTACACTGGGTTCCAGGTCTGTTCTAGAGCCTGTCACTCAGTCACCACAGGGGACACACGCAGGTCCAGAGATGTCCCCTGTAGCCTCTGCAGACAATGTTCCAGTGGAACCAGGATTTGTGGAGGGACTTGCTGTAATGCACACAGGAAATCATCATTATTAACCACAGGCCCACACAATGCCTCTACTGAATCATGTGGCAAAGAGTACAAAACAATATTCCGTGAAAAATTAAAATTCCTTTAAGTGGAATAAAATGAGACAAAATGAATGTAAACAGTTAGCACTATTGCTAGAACACATAGAAGAAACTTTCATTAACAGTTCGGAAAGAACTTGATATTGAGCAGCCTTAGAACAGCTGTCAGGTACCAAGTTGCAAACCCAGTAGGCTCCAGGTCCCAGCAAAAGCATGTGTCGTGCAGAATTGCCTCTAAGTTCTATACATAGTGAGATTCCAGATAAGGAAACTATTTTCATATAAATTTAAAACAACAAACAGCCCAGAACTGACAGCATAGTACAGAAAGCTTTTAACCTCTCATGAACAATCTGAGAACTGGATAACAGCTTTTTAAAACTACTTCAGTCCTTAGGTGTCAAG
Organism: Nycticebus coucang; assembly: GCF_027406575.1. NCBI lineage: Eukaryota > Metazoa > Chordata > Mammalia > Primates > Lorisidae > Nycticebus > Nycticebus coucang. The sequence goes on along the minus strand of NC_069805.1, from coordinate 32,892,856 downwards.
TGGTGCAAGGCTGGGATCTTTGACAGAAAATAGAAGGTGACATCAGTCTTGTTCTCTGTGACTCTTATTGGAAACGGGACAAGCCAGGGAACCTCCCTGGTATCACCTGAGATGCAGGTGAGTTCCAGGGCTGAGGGTCCCTGACTCTCCCCTGGATCCGGGGAAGCCTAGGCCACTACTGGATGCAGCTCATCTCAGGGCTTCGACGTGGGGATGAGGCTGTAATGAAACAAGCCTGTTTCTCACAGTTTCCTAAGTGAGGTTTTATCTGCAAACTAAAATATTTTGAGTATGGAGCCAGTGATAAGCAGGTGACAGTGAGGGACTGGACAGAGATTTATTCTGTGTGGGGAGGGGAATGGGTGAAAGACAAATGGGCAAGGGAGCTGGCAGAGGAGGGGACTTCAGACCAGAGACCTGATCTGTGAAAGGAGAAGGGGGAGGACGGGCAGGGCGGGGCTCAGACCACCTTGCTGCTCCCTGCAGCTTCTCCTAGGGGGAGGTCTCAGGGGCACCAGCCTCTGCTGCTGTGTCCACCCTCAGGACGGGGCTGTGTCCTCCTCCCCTGCCTGCTCCTCCACTGGAGCCTGAGTGAACTCAACGTTGAGGTGTCTCGAGGCTTTGGAGCCTTTGCCACCCACAGGCCCTGCAGCCACTGAGACACCCCTCTACTGAGCTGTCTGCTGGGAGGCAGGGTCTGTGGAAGACTTGACTCCTTGCAGCCCACTTCTCTTGGGTCACACTGAAGTCTTCTGGCCTGGGGCATCCTCTGGAACCATCTCCAACCTTCTTCAATGCTGGATTCTCCTGCTCCAGGGATCTAGGCCTTGTCCCTAAACTGTTCCAACCCTGGCATCTAACACGTGATAGGCCTTCCTAAATATTTGTGTAAAGAATGAATAATTCACCCTACATTCCTCCAAGATCATTTTTTTTTTCTGAGTCAGAGTCCCACTCTGTCGCCCTCAGTAGAGTGCTGTGGTGTCACAGCTCACAGCAACCTCAAGGTCTTGGGCTCAAGCGATGCTCTTGCCTCTGCATCCCAAGTAGCTGTGACTACAGGTACCCACCACCAGGCCCGACTAGTTTGAGATGATTATTTTAATACCCACATTATCTATAGGAAAGTAAATGAGTTTCTGTAGCCTTGATTGTTTCAGAATTGTGCTGGGGCCAAAGTTAGGAGATGCAGTAGCTTGGAAAACTCTGCTTGAGTAAGTTTTCACCATTGTTTTACCTGTGCCTAGGAGTCTTTGGGAACTCAGAAAACTTCCTTGTACTGACACTTGTTCTCAGAATTAACCCAAGGGGGGGCATTTGAAACATGCAGGGACTCAGGCTGAGACAGTTAGGGGCTTTTAGGGGTCCTTATGCTGGTTATTACATTCTCACTTGTCTTCTTGGGAGTCAAATCCTTGATTCATCTGTGTTGCTGTGAAGGGGCTGATATTTAGGGCTGGGCAGGGAACACTTATTTTTTTCAGGCTCAGGTGAGCTTAGATGTCAGATTTTTACTTTCAGGCACAAACTCTCTGAGCCTCAGCAAGGTCATGAACAAAGCAGTTTTAACCATTTTGGATGGCTCCACTCTGGCTAAGGAGCACACACCTCATTTTCCTCTCTAGACAAAAAACTGCAGTAAAGACTTTATAACCTTGTTTAAGGCGAGGGTTTGTATTTAGAACACTTTTTTAGTTTGTAAAGGTATTTTTTTTTTTTATCTACCAAGTTCTGATTAAAATATCTTTTAGGGCCAATTATTTACCCTTAGAAAAAGGAAACTTTTTTTTATTTTTATTTTTTATTAAATCATAGCTGTGTACATTGATATAATCATGGGGCATCATTCACTAGCTTCACAGACCATTTACCAAGTTTCACATATACCCTTGTAAGATGCACCGCTGGTGTAATCCCACCGAATACGGGTAGAAACACTAGCAAAAATGAAGTTCTAATTGTTGAATAAGGCAACAATGGGAAATTATATTGACACTATAAAAATGAAGAAAGAAAAGAAAAATCTATAGAGAAATAGTTGAAATGAAAAACAAAACATCAACAACAATAATAACAACCGATAAAAATGCAGTATATATCTCTTGATGAATATTGTCTGGGCAATAGGCGATCTACTGGGGTATGAGCTGTTAATCACAATGCTGATATGCCTGTATGAGATGGAGCCTGGAGGCCTCTGCTGATTCTCAAACCCTGCAGGGTTGAGAGCCTAAAGCGGAGACCCTAAATTTCTCCTCATCCCAAGTCAAAGGCACTTTCAACTGCTAAACTTAGCTAAGCAGAAGCTTTCCCAGGAAAGTGATTGTCACTGGGATCACTCCTGAAGTGGCTATCCACTTACCCAGTGTGCCAAAACCAATCTCACTTATGCCCCTGAGGGCTAAGGCTGCAAGGCATCTCAGTCCCTGCCTTTAGGCTGCTCAGTCACTAGATTACTAGCTCCCAGCTGAACCTTTCTCTGCAACCCTGAGGGAAGAACTTGATGGGGTACTTCTCTCACAATGGCGCCATTTGGACCACAGATGAACACTATTAGCTCAGTCTGAGGCCCTAGACAATGCTCAAAGTCCTCCACACTTTCGTCTAAGTTCTCCCAAAGTAATTCAATTGAGTTCCAAGTCCAAAAAAAACAAAGCAACTTACAGTTAAGGCCTTCCCTGTTTGCAATCTCACTGCCGCTTTACTTACAGCTGCCAGTAGGATTAGACCGAATGAACACACACAATCACTTGCCAGTTTTCCACTGCTTTTGTGCTCCTCCTGTGGTCCAGAAGGCTCTTGCTGACTCCTTGTGTCCTCGAAGGGATGTTTATGGTCAGATCCCACAAGCCAGAGATGCCTGGAGTCTTGTCTCCCCAGACTCATCATGCCCGGTTGCAAGGAAGCTGTTACTTGGCCGCCATCTTGCTCCTCTTCCCCAGTTTTTATTTTTTTTCCCAAACAGATAGAAATGTTTGATGAAACGTTTCTTTTTTTCCCTTGGTGTACAGCCCTTCACCTTTCTGAGCCTATTCTGACCAGGAGACTGAGCTCTGGCCAATGGAATGTGGGTAGAAAGTGGGAACTCCATTTAGACCTGATGCATAAAAGCCTCATGCTGCCATCCTCACTGATCTTTCCCCTTGTGTTTGGTGCAGATGACCATGCACTGGGAAAGCCTGTTTTAAAGGTGGGGCTATGATAGAAGAAACTGTGATCCCCAAATCACTGCCAATCAGGAAAAAAACACCCATTTAGGTTTTGGAGAGAGAGAAATGATCTCCTATTTATGGTGTTAAAACACTGAGGCTATAGATACCAGGTTACCTGAACTAATCTAAGAGAAGATTTTTCCAACATTATTTACTGAAAATTCATCCAGTCACCACTAATTGCAAATGCTTTATTTATGTATGTATTTATTCATTGATTTGTTTTAGACAGAGTGTCACTCTCTTTCCCAGGCTGCAGTGCCATGTTACCACCAGCTGTGGGGGGAGCTTACGTCAGAAAAGGCTGGGCTCACCCATCCAGACAAGTGAGGTCTTCGAGGTGCCCAACCCACCTGTCAAGAAACCTGCACGTGGAGCCACCTCAAGGCCAGGCACACCCATCCAGACAAGCGAGGTCTTCAAGGTGCTCAGCCCGCCTGTCAAGAAACCTGCACATGGAGCCAGGCACACCCATCCAGACAAGCGAGGTCTTCAAGGTGCCCAGCCCGCCTGTCAAGAAACCTGCACATGGAGCCACCCCCAGTGCCACCTTCCATCAGAACACCACCACCACTGGAGTGGGCACAACCGGCAGCAGCATCTCCATTAGAGCATCCTCAACACCCACCCAAGGCTTTGTGGGAGGTGGGCTTGTCGTGTCTCCAGCCCCTGTATTGCCCATTAATGCAGGATTCAAGAATACAGGTGCTTGGCTGCAAATGAAGGTCAGAAGGAGGCTCACCTCTAAAAAGTTGCCTTTGTCCCTTGACTCTGGTCCCCCAGCACCTTTCCCAAATCTGGACCATGGCACCTATTAGAAAGAGCCTTTTACCCTTTGATTTATGTGAAGGAAATCTGCTTCAGATCTTTGGATTCAGCCACCAGCAGGGCAGTGGCATCCCTGGTGCCCTTTGCCTTCTCCTGGGGGAAATACCTGCCTTGGGGGAAGGGAAGGCTGGTTATAGCAGGGCAGAGCCAGGGACCTTTACTTAGACAATCTCACTGGTGAGGCTGCAGAACATTCTGTACATTCAGTTCACTCACTTCCCTAACTCTTGCTTAGTGTGTAACCTTACTCAGGTGGCCTCCATGCCCACCTTTGCCGTGACAGCCATCTTTGCTGGCAGCTGCAAGGTGCAGCCCACTTGGATGTCTGTGCATTTGATAGGATTGGGAAAGACTTCTTATTTCTAAAACATTTCCTTACTTGGCTTGGCTATCAGAAGTGGCTCTCTTCCCTGAGTTCCCTTAGGGCAGTGGTTCTCAACCTTCCTAAAGCCGTGGCCCTTTAATACAGTTCTTGTAGGTCACGACGCACAGGTTGAGAACCACTGCCTTAGAGGACTCTTTCTCCATTTCCTGCTGCTTTGTCCCTTGTAGGATATAATCACAGTGTGTGCTGCCTTTGTCATTTTTTATCCTTTATATTCTGAGTCAATGCCTCATCTCCCAACCTCTCTGCCACCTGGCCCCTAAAGGCTTGCTGGCAAAAAACTGTTAGCATGGCAGAGCCAGGGTGAGCCACTTCCCTCCATGAGGGCAAAGCTCTCATCTTAGAGCAGACAGGACACCCACGCCTGCTGTCAGCTGCCTCCTACCCCACCTCCCTGGTGGCCTCATGGGGCCGTTGTCTGCCTCTCCAAGATGATATGTAGGAGGCCTTGTCCTGTTACTTGTCTGATGCTCCTGCCTATGTTTGAGGAGAAATTGAATTGTATGAGTGGCGGCATTTTGGGACTTAACTGCTTCAAGTTTTCTGGGGCCGAGCTATCTGAAGGTGGACAGTACAACCACTTTCTGGCTGCAAGTGCTGACCCTGAATTTCAAAAGGTTTTTGCCTTTAAGGGCTGGCAGACCTGGACCGTGGGGGTGGGGAGGCGGGGAGTAAATACTTTCCAGTGACAGCTGGGTGCCCATAAATTTGAAGCAGGTAAGCCTGATACTTTCAACATGCCAAAACAAATACAATTCAATTCTTCCCCAAACATTCATAGGCATGAGCGTCACACAAATATCACAGGACAAGGCCACCCACATATAATCTCGGAGAGGCAGACAATGGCCCCATGAGGCCACCAGGGAGGTGGGGCGAGGAGGCAGCAGACAGAGGGCCTGGGTGTCCTGCCGGCTCTAAGAGCTTTGCCTTCCTGGAGGGAAGTAGCTCACATCTGGCTCTGCCATGCTAACAGTCTTTTGCCACCAAGCTCTTAGGGGCCAAACTTCCAGAGAGGGCTGGAGATGAGACATTGATTGAGAAATGGCAGGAGGAAAATGGCAAAGGCAGCACATACTGTGGTCTCCAAGATAAAGCTGAACTTCAAGATCATTTTCAAACAATGAAATCCTACAAGGGATGAGGGAGTGTTACCCTCCACTTATGAGACCTCACTGGGGGCTACCTCACCCACACTCTAAGTTACAAAATCTACCCTAATGAGCCATACTTTCAGGCTGTATCTTAGTGATTTCCCCTCCAAGAGCCCTGTCCAGACATTTCCCCTTTCCTGCTTTATACTACAACCAGATGCTTAGGCCCAGGAGCCCCACTGTCATGCCCACCCTCTTTGGGACAAGAGTGAATATGAGTGTCATGCCAACTTTTCTGAAGATGGTTCTACAGTTGGGATTTTGCCCATCACCTGTTAAGAAGACCAACATTTGGGGTCACATACTAATTTAGAGTATAGTTTGTTAACACTATTTTCATTGTTTTAAGGTGTTTACTATATTTCTTTGAAAGCTGAGGATGCTGAATGATCTTAAGTGAAATGTTAATACCTTTTATTTTGATGTATTAGAATTTAGGGTTATAAAATCATAATAGCTGTTGTTAAAACAACAAGAAAAATACCTGTGTTTAGGTTGTCACAATAAACATTTAAGGAGTTTACATTTTTACTACCAAGTGAAAATAGACATTAAAAGTAAATTTGCCACCTTCACAATTTGCCTAGTTTTAGTTCCATTCATTAACATTTACTTCCTTCAAATATTAATGGCAACCCATTACCAATAATGTATTTTCTCTATTCCTTCCCCACTTGCATTCTAGTCTTCCTATTCTTACTCCCACTTCGGTTGGATGATAGTTTAGTGGAAACCCTGACTATTAATTATCCCTTGTCAAAATCATGGAATATATCACAGGCTTTCCCCTTAACATATAATCTTAAGAATTCCTTAGTACTTAAAAAAAGTTTACCAATATCCTGGATCTTTTATGTGCCATACCCTGAGTTTTGAGAATAAATCACCTATTAAATACATGTTTAATTTTTTAGTCTTTCTCATTTTTTAAAAGTTTGAAATGACTTTTAAAATCATTTTTATTTTTCGCTAAAGGTTTTCTTTTTTTTTGTTTCCTACACAATGTATCTGTCAAAGAATCAAAGCTGTTTGGGTTTCCCACAATCTAAATTTTGCTCACTGAATATTCTTGGTGTAATTCACGAGTTTGCTCCTTTGACCTTGGCATTTCCTACAAACAGGCAGCTGGATCCTGAGGACTGACCAGACAAAGGTTTGATTCCTTTGACAAGGCCATAGTCTAGAGTATACTAAGTTATTTCATCAGGGGGCATGTAAAGTTTTCTTTCTCTCTATTTAGTATTAGCAACTATCGATGTTCAATGTTTAGATATATTAACTAATTAGGGATTACAAGAAGGTCATATTTTAACTTTTTAAACTTTTTTAAGCTGGATTACACCTCCCCTTACCTATGATGAGATAAACCACTGGCACAAGAGTTCATATCAGAAAGGTAAGATAAATGATTGTTTTCTTCATATGATTAATTTTTTTTTAAGAAACAATTCTCATTATGTTGCCCAGGCTGGCCTCACAATCCCAGACTCACGGTATCTTCCTGCCTCAGCCTCTCGAGTAGCTGAGACTACCGCACATCCCATTGTGGCTGGCCATCTGCCTAATTTTTAAGATAATGAACTGGTTATCATCCTTGGATAAGGATAAATTAATTTTAAAAATTATCATTATAAGCTGATGAATTCAAACATTTTTGAGGGGTTTTAAACCATGGTAATTTATATCTTATCAAAGCCTACACTGTCCCATCTTTGACCAAGATAAAATAGCTTAAAATTGTATCCTAAGGCCTTCTGACAAGAATTCATATTAGTCTTTGATAGCTTCACTGAAATATGGAATGATAAATATTCCAAGCTCATTTTATATATTTCCTGCCCCAGACTTGGAATCATCACCTTCTAAGAAGGCATAGTTTTAGTAGAAAACATTTTAAGATCATTATCTCTCTGGGTGCAATTGCTCACAACTACTGTTTTGGAAAACCAAGGCAGGAGGATTACTTGAGGCCAGCAGTTTGAGATCAGCCTATATAACATAGCAAGACTTCATTTCTACAAAAAAATTAAAAACAAAAAAGCAATAAGGTTAAACGTTAACAATACGGAAATCTGGGTAAAGGATACATAGATGTTAGTACCCTGTTTTCCCGAAAATAAGACAGTGTCTTATTTTAAGGTGTGCTCCCAAAGACGCGCTAGGTCTTATTTTCAGGGGACATCTTATCTTTCCTGTAAGTAGGTCTTATTTTCGGAGGATGTCTTATTTTCGGGGAAAGGGGTATTATTTATTTTTCTAACTTTTTGTGTGTTTGAAATTAACTTCTGATGAGATAAATAATATATACAAATACGTAAAATTTTCTTGCTCTGTTTACTGAAAATATCTAAAAGCAATGACTTAAGACAATAGTAATAACCACTACTAGTTTGCAGGTTATGATTTTTCTTTTTTGGGAGACAAGACCTTGCTCTATTGCTCAGGCTCAAGTACAGTGCATGACAATAGTTCACAGCAGCTGCTAACTCCTGAGCTCAAGCAATCCTCCCATTTCAGCCTCTGGTGTAGCTGGGACCACAGGCTACTGATGCACAAAAAGAAAAATAAACAATACTAACATCTATATATCTGTTATCCAGAGTTGCTCATTGCTAATGTTTAACCTCCTTGTTATAATAAGCTTTCTCTCTATAGATAATACACATGTGTATATATACATTTTTCCTGAAGTATATGAGGATAAATTACATGTAGTATGGTCCTATAACCTGAAGTATATTTCAGCATTGTCTAATAAGTATTTCCTAAGACACAAGGATACACTCTTCTGTTACCATGGTACAACTGTCAATTTCATAAATTTACATTTACATTGAAATTTACACTAATCTACTGTGTATATTCCTTGTTAAATGATCTAATAATGGCCTTTATAATCATTTCTCCCTTCCAGTACAGGATCCAGTCCAGAAGCAGGTACTACCTTTATTATCTCTTTAGATTGTCTCAAAAAAAAAAAAAAAAGACTGAGTCTCACTCTATCGCCCTGGGTAGAGTGCTGTGGCGTCACAGCTCACAGCAACCTCCGACTCCTGGGCTTATGCAATTCTCTTGCCTCAGCCTCCCGAGTAGTTGGGACCACAGGCGCCTGCCACAATGCCTGGCTATTTTTTTGTTGCAGTTTGCCCGGGGCCAGGTTTAAACCAGCCACCCTCGGTATATGGGGCTGGCGCCCTACTCACTGAGCCACAGGTGCCGCCCACTCTTTAGACAGTCTTAAACATTTCTACCAGCTTTACTTGTCTCTCAACACATGACCATTTCTTAATCTTTCATGACATTTGATTTTAAAAAACAATTCCTCATGATTATTTACTCTCAGCTGGAATAACACAAAGTGAGATGTCATATCCTTCTCAGGATCACACCTAGGCATACCATGAGCCTTTCTCCCTCCTTTGATAATGCTGATACTGACCATACAGTCTATGTGCCACTACAATTATCTACTAGAGAAATACTGGTTATTCCCCTCACTTTTGATATGAGAAAGCCATATAAATATCTTGGCTTTATAACCAGTATTTTACACTGGTCATAGTAGGATGATTAGGATCCATCATCATCAGGCCTGTTGTTTAGCAGGCCTGGGCTGGGTTTGAACTCACCAGCCAAGGTATATGTGGCTGGCGCCCTAACCACATCATCCTACTATGACTGGTGTAAAATATAATCAGTAGTAGGCGCCAGAATTGACTAGAAAGAGGCATGAAGGCACTCTCTGGAGTGATGGAGATATTCTGTATCTTGATGAGGTTGGATTATACAGGTCTAGCCCTTTAATAAAACTCATAGAATGTCATATTTAAGAATTATGGGGGGCGGCACCTGTGGCTCAGTGAATAGGGTGCCGGCCCCATATGCCGAGGGTGGCAGGTTCAAACCCAGCCCCGGCCAAACTGCAGAAAAGTACAGAACAAGTGGGCATTTGAGCTTAACTAATGGGCATACATCATTTTTTTTTTTGAAAATTGCGAAACTTGGTAAAGGTAGAATGTAAATGTTTTGGCACAGTAACTGAGATAACACCGGAAAGGCTATGTTAACCACTGTGATAAAAATGTGTCAAATGGTTTATGAAGCGAGTGTATGATACCCCATGATCATATCAATGTATACAGTTATGATTTAATTAAAAAAGAAAAAGAAAATGAGGAAGTAGTTTATTAAATGATAACTTTGTACATTGATGCATTTATGGGGTTTAGGGTACTGCTTCGATATACAATGTGAAATGCTTACATTAAACTAAGTAACACATCAAAAAAAAAATAAATAAATAACCGGGCGTTGTGGCGGGCGCCTGTAGTCCCAGCTGCTCAGGAGGCTGAGGCAAGAGAATCGCGTAAGCCCAAGAGTTAGAAGTTGCTGTGAGCCGTGTGACGCCACAGGGTGGTACAGTGAGACTCTGTCTCTACAAAAAAAAAAGAATTATGGACAAGGTGGTTCATGCCTGTAATCGTAGCACTCTGGGAGGCCAAGGCAGTTGGAATGCTTGAGTTCACAGGTTCAAAACCAGCCTGAGCCAGAGTAAGATCCCATCTCTAAAAATAGCCGGGCATTATGGCCAGTGCCCATAGTCTTAGCTACTTGGGAGACTGAAGCAAGAGAATCACTTGAGCCTAGAGTTTGAGGTTGTTGTGAGCTATGATGCCACAGTACTCTACCAAGGGCAACATAGTGAAACTCCGTATCAAAAAAAAAAATATATATATATATATATAAATTTCAAAACTGCAAATACTACAAAAAAGAATTATAAATATTGAATTCTGGTTAATAAAATGCATCCAAAAGTGTCTAGGGACATTTGTAACTTCTTATAAAATGCACCAAAAAATAAGATGGATTCATGTAGATACGTAATAAAGGAAAAAGAGAAAAAGTTAACAACTGTTAAATGTAGTTGATGGGTACAAGGGTTCCACGTATAATTCCTTGAACTTTGGCACTTTGGAACTTTGAATGTTTTCATAAAAAATATGGAGATTTTAAAAACCAGGAGTATGAGTGGTTATGTTATGAAGAATACAAATAGTAAGTGGGTAATTATAATTTGGATAATTTTCCCATAGTAGCCTCAATACTTGGATTCAAAAGGGCTGTAATATAGAAAAGAGGGTACATGGATGTTAAGATGGAAAACTGTTAGATGGCTAAACGGTGGTTCTGGTGATGATGAAAACAAGGAAGTCAAAATATATACAAACTTTTAAAAAATGTTATCCCCAGTGTTCTGGAATGGACCTGTAGTATCAGCTACTTAGATGGCATTAGAGGCAGAAAGATCCTTCTAGCCCAAGAGTTGGAGGACAGCCTGGGCAACCTAGTGAGACCCCATCTCAAAAACACTCCACAATGACAAATAACCATTTTATAAGTGAAGAGGGGAAAAAAATATTATTTCTAAATTAATATGTATGTAATTTCAAATGTGTATATTTAAACTAATACTTTGAATAGAGATCTGTTTTATCTATATCCCTATATAGTTTATTTATTCAACTAGGTCACAAAACCTTTCCTATTTTTAAATTCTTACTGGGGATATGTAGATTACCTTATATTTTGGTATACACAGTACAAAGGTACCATACCATTAGAAAAATTTATAAACACAATGGCTATACAACATAGATATGCCTTTTTATTTTTCTGAGACACACGCTCACTCAGTTGTCCAGGCTGGAGTGCTGTGTTGTCAGCCTAGCTCATAACAACTTCAAACTAATGGGTGTAAGTGATCCTCTTGCCTCAACCTCCTGAGTAGCTAAGACTATAGGTAAACACCACAATGCCTAATTTTTTCTTTTTTTTTTTTTGAGGCAGAGTCTTACTATGTCACCCTCAGGTAGAGTACCGTGGTGTCACAGTTCACAGCAACCTCAAACTCTTGGGCTTACATTATTCTCTTGCCTCAGCCTCCCAAGAAGCTGGGACTACAGGCACCCACCACAATGTCTGGCTATCTTTTTGTTGCAGTTATTATTGTTGTTTAGCAGGTCTGGGCCAGGTTTGAATCCGCCGGCCAAGGTGTATGTGGGTGGCGCCCTAACCACTGACCTATGGGTGCCAAGCCGTAGTTTCTATTTTTAGTAGAGATGATGCTCTTGTTCGGGATGGTCTTGAACTGCTGAGCTCAAGGCATCTTCCCATCTCAGCCTCCCAGAATGGTAGGATTATAGGCATGAACCACTATACCTGGCCCATACATATGCTTTTAAAATTATTTCTCAAAAAAAAAAAAATTACTTCTCTGCCCATTTGGGCATTTAGGTTATTCTAATTTTTTTTGCATTAATAAGCACTATTATGTTAACAGATCTGTTGATATATACACACACACATATATAAAAACATTTACATATGTGTATGTATATGTAGTTAGTACTTCTGGTTATGTCTTTATGAATTTTTCACACTAACAAACTGTTTTCAGAAAGCACTTTCAACAACTGGATATGATGCCAGCTTCATTGCAAACTCACTGACATCTGAATACTATTTAAAAAATATCTTTACCAATTTGATAGCACTGTTTTCATTGAGCATTGCTGTATGTTAGGTGTGGTATTAAAATGGAAACTGTTCTATAGTTTTCTATTTGTGGCCCTCCTTTCTCAGAGTTCAGTATCAGGGTTTTTCTAGCCTAAATAACTTTAGACAAGTCAGAAGAGCATGGCAATTTGACTATCTTTGCTCCCATGTCTTCTAAATCTTTCTCCTTTCTGTCTCCTTATTCTTTGTGTACCACTTAAGTTTTTTTTTTTTTTTTCTTTCAAGACAGGGTCTCACTCTGTCACCCAGGCTGAAGTTCAGTGGCATAATCACAGTTCACTGCAACTCCAAATTCCTGGGCTTAAGTGATCCTCCTGCCTCATCATAGTGAGTAGTTGTATACCATATTTGGTTAACATTTTTATTTTTTGTGGAGACATGGGTCTTGCTATGTTGCCCAGACTGGTCTTGATCTCTTGGCCTCAAGTGATCCTTCTCTGTCGGCCTCCCACCTTAAGTCTTCCTTCTGTGTCAGCCTCCCAAAGTGCTGGGATCACAGCATGAGCCACCACGTTTTAATTTTTTTTAGGTAAGATCTACATACAATATTCTGCTAAAATCTGAAGAAATCTTTTACATTTTGTGGCTTTATCAATTTTCTTACTCTCTAATGATGTTTGTGAATTTGTATTCTTTTTTCCTTGATCAGATATGCTCGCCATCTGTCTATTCAATCTTGTCAGACAAGCGATTCGAGGTTTCATTCTGCTGTTTTGTTTAGAAATACTAGAAAAAATTTTTTTCTAAATCATTAATGTTTACTCTTTATTAACATCTTGCTTTTCTCTTTTGATCAGTTCTTACTTCTTCCTCCTGATTTTCTCAGTACATTTTCATTCCTACTTAATTAATTTATGACAACTATGTGCTTTTACTGAATATGGCAAAACTCTGGCTTCGTACCATAAGTACTAATGGTTATGCTGGTAACGTCTGCAATTTTGAGACTTTCTGTTTAATAAGGAATTATATATGCTAGAAAATCCATTAAAAGTTTTCAATTAGTATTATGTTTGTCAATTTTGCCTTACATTTCTAACAAATTTTGCTCTACATATTTTGACAGTGTTATCTGATGTTAAATAAGACAATAAAATTTTATCTTTGTTTTGTATTATATCACCTTTATTATCATAAAATCTCCCAATTTGAAAGATGACTTTACTATACTTGTCACCTCTCTTCAAATGTTGTTAGTGTCATTTGGTATTTAAATTCCAGGTTACTACTTTTTTCACTTTTCCCTTTTAATGTAACATCTAATATTTATAGTCAATTTGACAATATTTACCAGTTCTTTAGACATCTCTCTTGCAGTCAGTGATCACTGCCAGAACTTTCATTCCATGGCTTCTTTATTCATGTTTAATAATTTAGCATCATTTCTTAATCAGTTAAAGTACATTAACAAACATTTTGTTCAATAAGGCAATAAGGATGTTTTTTTATTCAGGAGGTATGTTTTTTACATGCAAAGATAATTCACCTGTACTATGTATTATAAAAGTAAAAGCCAGAACTTTCTACCTCAAAACTAAACATGTTGTTGTTCTATTGTCTTGTGGAAATGGTTGAGTTTAAATGAATATAGTTTGTTTTTTCTCTGACGTATAATGTAATATGAAAGTAATATTTCCTAAGTACCTATAGGAATTTTTAAGATTTTGTGAGGACATGGCTATTTATAAGATTGATAAAATTCTTTTTCATTGATTTTTTGCCTAAAATATGGTTAACTACTCCAATCTGTATAAATAAGACTTTCTTCAACACAAGGAAGTTTTTTTCTGTTATATTTTTAATTATGTTTCTTTACATCCAAATACACTGAAAGATTTCTAAAATATTCTTTTAGATTTTTCTTTTTTAAAAAATTGTCCCCATCCTACAACAGGTTTTTCCAAAGCGGTTAGCTTGCAGTCCTACCAACAGTATAAAAGTGTCCCTCTCTCCATCCATGCCAGCATCTGCAACTCCTGGATATAGTTTGTTGTGATAAGGGTTATGTGATATCTCAGGGTGGTTTCGATTTGCATTTCTTTGATGATTAGAAACAATGAGCATTTTTGCATATTTTTTAGCCATTCATCTGTCTTCCTCAGAGAAGGTTCTGCTCATGTCTTTTACCCAGTGATAAACAAGATTGTTTTCTCTTTTTTTGTTGTTGATTAATAGGGGTTCTCTATCCATCCTGGTTATCAAGCTTTTGTCAGATTCATAACATTCAAGTATCTTTTCCCATTCTGAAAATTGTCTATTTGCTTTAATTATTGTGTCCTTAACTGTGCAAAAGCTTTTCAGTTTAATCAAGTCCCATTTGTGTATTTTTGTTGTGATTGCCACTGACGTCTTCTTCATAAAAAAATCTTTCCCCCGGCCAACATCCCTAAGAGGTTTCCCCATACTTTCTTTAGAGTTTGTGTCACTTCATGTCTTAGATTTGAATCTTTTATCCATCTTGAATCAATTTTTGTATATGGTGGAAGATGTGGGTCCAATTTCAATCTTTTACATGTGGTTATCCAGTTCTACCATCAACATTTGTTGAATGGGAGCTTTTTGCATGTTTGGTTTGTTAAAGATCAGATGGGTCTAAGAGATTGGTTTCATCTGTTTATCATTTTCTATCCTCTTCCAAATGTCTATGTTCAGATTTTTGTGCCAATACCAGGCTGTTTTGATCACTGTCAACTTATAATGTAATCTAAAGCAGTGTTTTTATGACTAAAAATTGCCTTGGCTATATGCTTTTATTTCTGGTTCCGTACAAAACAAACAGTTATTTTTTCTAGTTCCACAAAGTATGATGTTGGTATTTTAATCAGGATTGCATTGAATCTGTAAATTGATTTGGGTGGTATAGACATTTTAACAATGTTGATTGTTCCCAGCCAATATCATTGTATGTTCTTCCATTCGTTAGGTTTCATGAATTTCTTAAGGTTTCATAAGTCTCCTTGTAGAGATCCTTCACCTTTTTTAAGGTATATTCACAGGTATTTCATTTTCTTTGAGTGTACTCTGATAGGAATTGAATCTTTGATTAGCTTCTTGACTAGGCTGTTATTGGCATATACAAAGGCTACTGATTTGTGAACACCGTTTTTATACCCTGAGTTGTTACTATATTTCTTGATTACTTCCATGAGTCTTGTTGTTGAGTCTCTGGGGTTTTCTAAGTATAAGATAATATTCTGGTCAACGAACAAGAATTTGATGTCCTCTTCCCTCAATTGGGTGCCCTTTATAGCCTTCTCTTGCTGATTGAATTAGCTACAACTTCCAGCAGCAGTATGTTGAATAGTAGTGGCAATAGTAGTGAACAGAGGACATACTTGTTTGGTTCCTTTTCTAAGTGCAAAGGCTTTCAGTTTTACTCCATTTAGTATATTAGTTGTGGGTTTGTCTTACATGTCATATTCAGCATAGGGTTGTTCTCCAATCAGTTTAAGATATGTGCCACCTATACCTACATTCTTAAGTGTTCTTTTTTTTCCCCATTACAAAACTTATTTCTAATTAGAATAGAATACCATCTCAGATCTCTTCTACAAAAATGAAAACAGCCCCCAATATAACACAGCCTCTTCACTCACTTCAAGACCTATATACATGGAAGTTGTTTTCTGTTTTTTTTTTTCTTTCTTTCTTTTTAATTTCCTGGGGTTTTTTTATTTATTACTATTATTTTTTAAAAAGAAATTCAGTGTTCACATTTCTATAAAGAATTAACCCAGTTTCAGGAAACCCTGCCCTGGCAAGGTAGGTAAGCAGTGCTTTCCCTGCCCACAACTGGTTTGATTTCCTGCCCTGATGCTTCAAGGTGCCCAGAAAGGCAGTAGCCTCTGGAAGAGTAAATCTCTGCATGGAACATGCTTCAAGGCCACGTGGTCAGTTAGCTTTCAAGAATGCAGAGGGGAAGACTAGCTTACTGTGAAACCTTAAAAATTATATATTCATATACTTCAATGTGTGCCTGATGAGATATCAGGAGAACAAGAGCTTGAAAACATGTCGTCCAGGCTTCAGGAGGCAGCATCTTCCTCACACCCACCAAACATAGATGTTGGGAGTGTGGGGACAAAGTCCTGGCTCTTCCACTGGAGGCAGGAGACTTGCCCAGCCTCCTAGTTCATGTTTGACTCTTTCCTCTAAAACCTGTGCTGAGTCCTTGATTGCACACAGGGTTGCACAAATGTTCAACTTGTATACAAGAAAAGTACAATAGCAACTGGAATATAAAAGTTTTCTTACTATATGGCCATCTGTTCAAGTCTACCTTGGAAACATGTAACAGATATTTAAATACTACAGTGAAAAGGCATCCGCATATACTTTTCAAAAATCATCTGAAGTCATCTGCTAAGATTAAGTGTGTAAAAAAAAAATCAATTCCCCACCCATTACCCTCGCTGCACCCTGAGTTCCCCCCTCCCTTCTGTAATGGGTGGGGCCACACCCACGGTGCATCTTAGAATGGATAGAGGAGAAAGCTACTAAATGCAGAATACAAATGTCTACATACAATAACTAAGAAAATCCCACGAAGGCTACGTTGACCAGTTTGATGAGAATATTTCAGATTGCATATGAAACCAGCACATTGTACCCCTTGATTGCACAAATGTACACAGCTATGATTTAACAATAAAAAAAGAAAAGAAAAGAAAAAAAATCAATTCCCTTTAAGGGCACTTTGTCCTTTGAAGAAGAAGGGGTGAGGGAAGGAGGGCGACGGGCCAATCAGCTAATTCTCCAGCCATGGGTAGCCTTTGATGGAAGCCTTGCTGCGGTCGGCATGGTCATACAAGAGCTCCTGTCCAGCCTCAATATTTCAGGTGGCGATGAGGATGAGGTGAGGTAATGCCATCCCTGTGTGCAGTTTGGTTTGTCAATTCCCACACTTGCTAGAATTGATCAGCCTTCCCAGGCGATTTGTCTCTCCAGTTACATCCACACAGTAGGTTTTGCTCAGATACTGGAAATAGTACATTTAACAGCCTATGGAGTGGTCTTGCACATACAGAGCCTCCCGCTTCTTGGCATCGGTGATTTTGATGGGGTCCCCGTGGTATTCTACCACAAAGTCACCCTAGGAGAAATGCTCGGTGGCTATCACACCCCTGCCTTTGCCATCAATGAGGTCAATCTTCATGCCTTCTTCTTTCCCACTTTCGATCAATTCATCTATTCTTTGTTTCTTCTGACTGCAGCTCAGCTTTGCTCTTCCTGGAGCTCCTTCGGACAGGGTAGAAATCTGTGAGCTTGCATTTTTGTTGTGTTTTTCCTTGAGCTTTCTCCCGAGGGGTCTGTTTGCCCATGATGGGCTTTTTCAGAGCTTGATTGGCAACTGCTGCATTGGTAGAATCACCAGACCAGGTTGGAGTTTTTGGAGGCTCTGCTGCTTCAGACTTTTGGTTTGGCAAAGGTGCCAGGGGACCTTTTCTGTCATCTTTGATCTGTTCTTCAGACTTCATGGTATTCCATATTGCATTTCCAGGATTTCTTTTCTCTTCTCGTCACCTGTAGATTCCATCTAATGGTTTCCCCTGGTATTTGACATCGAGATGTGCAACTGAATTTTCTTCCTGAAGGGGGTAAAGCACTCCAGAGAATTTTTTCGGACTCCTGTAGGAATAGATCTTTGATTGCCCAGGAAATGCGTTCTCCCTGTGGCTGTGGAGCCTGCACAGCCCCTCCGCTCCACCATCTCTAGGCCCTGGGCCGTCGCTGCCACCACTGTGGCCTACACTGCGCTGGGCTTGAACATCTTCCTGCCTGCAGCCCAGCTCAGACTATGGAGGCGTGCCCTGCGCCTTTGCCACTGCAGCCGAGCCACCACCGCTGCAGCTGCCACTGCAGAAGCCACCAGTGGCACCGTGGTGCCCTAGGAACGCAGGCGGCACCGCAAGGCACCCCCTTCCCTCAAGGCCTGCAAGGCAGGCCCTGGCTCCTGTGCACTGTGGCAGCCCTGGGCCTCCTGGAACAGGCTCACAGGGACGGAGGCACTGGTGGCGTGTCCTCAGTGGCCCTCCCGCCGGCTATCCGGCTCCCACCCCAGGAAGATCTTAAGTATTCTTGTTAGAAAAGGCTACTGAGTGTTTTCAAAATTTTTTTTTTTTTTTTTTTTGCAGTTTTTGGCCAGGGCTCGGTTTGAACCTGCCACCTCTGGAATATGGGCCTGGCGCCCTACTACTTTGAGCCACAGGCACTGCCCTGTTATGAAATGTTTTTTTCTACATTTATTGGAAGGATCATATGGACTTTTTTTTAATTATTAAATCATAGCTGTGAACATTAATGTGGCCTTTGTTTTTGCTTCTGTTAATACGGTGAATTACATTTACAAATTTGCATATGTTAAACCAGCCTTACATACCTGGAATGAAACTTACTTGATTGTGGTATATAATTTTTTTAGTGTGTTGCTGTAATCTATTGGGTAAGAAGTTACTGAGTAGTTTTGAATCAATATTCATTAGTGAAATGGATCTTTAATTCTCCTTTTTATTTGGGTCGTTTTCTGGTTTTGGTATCAGGGTGATATTTGGTTCATAGAACATGTTAGGGAAAGTTCCTTTTTTTCTCAATGTTTTGAAAATGGTTCTATAGCATAGGTACAAGTTTATCTTTGAGGGTTTTATATAGTTGTGGTGTGAAACCACCTGGTCTAGGACTATTTTGTGTTGGAATATTTTTTATTGTTTCTTTGGTGTTAGTGCTTGATCTGTTCAAGAGATCTATTTCTTCCTGGTTAAGTCTAGGGAGACAGTATGATTCCAGGTATTGTTCCATTTCCTTCTCATTGTCAAATCTGGGCATATAGTTTCTTGTACTAGTCAGGGATAATTTTCTTATATCTCAGTGGTATCTGGTGTTATTTCTCCTTTTTCACTTCTGATTGAGGTTGCTAGAGCTTTTACTTTTCTATTTCTACTAAACCTGACCAAAAGTTTTTCTATTTTATTTATTTGCTCAAAAGAAAATCAACTTTTTGTTAATTTTCTGAGTGATTATTTATTTTATTTTTTTCAGTTTCATTTATTTCTGATCTAACTTTGGTTATTCTGGTAGATTTGGGATTGAATTGCTCTTCATTTTCCATTTCTAAGATGGTTCATTAGATTGTTGATTTGCTCTTTTTCTGTGTTTTGAATGTATGCATTGAATATGACAAATGTCTCTCTTAGGACTGCTTTTGCAGTATCTCACAAGTTTTGGTAACTTGTAGCTCCATAGCTGTTATGTTTGAGGAGTTTAATAATTTCCTCCTGTATCTCTTCCAGATGTTATTCAGCATAGGGTTGTTTAGTTTCTATGTCTTTGTGTGGGGATAATTTTTTTGGAGTTAAGTTTTATCTTTATTGCCCCGTGGTCTGAGAAGATACAAGGTACAATTTCAATTTCTAAAGTTTTGTTGAGGTTTGATTTGTGACCTACATTATGATGTATTTTACAATATGTTCCATGGGCTGAAAAGAAGAATGTATATTCATTTATTTGGGGATGTTTTTTTCTGTATATGTCTATTAAGGCCATTTTTTCTATGATTGAATTTAAGTGCCTTGTTTAGTTTCTGTTTAGATGATCTGTCCAGTTCAACCAGAGGGGTATTATAGTCACCAGCTATTATGGTGTTGCAGTGTATCATATAGCTCAGACCAATCAATGCCTGCTTCATAAATCTGGGAACATTTAACTTGAGTGTGTAACTATTTAGAATTCGAAATGTCCTCTTGAGGTATTGTTCCCTGATCAGCATGAAGTGACCATCTTTATCTTTCTTAATTTTTGTTGCTTTAAAGCCCTTGTATCTGAAAATATGGTTGTGATCCATCCTTTCTTCTGGTTTCCATTTGCCTAAAATATTGTTTTCCAACCCTTTACCTTGAGTCTTCTTTTGTTGTTCAAGGTTAGGTGTACCTCCTGGAGACAGCATATGGATGATTTGTGCTTTTCAATCCAATCAAGCAGCTTGTGCCCCTTCAGTGGGAAATTTAATCCATTTACATTTATTGAGAGAATTGATAAGTGTGGTGGAGTTCTTTCATCTTATTTAGAGAAGGTCCATTGTTTAGTTTTATCCTTTGTGCTATTGTGGAAGCCAGGCTTTGTCTAGTTTGTGCTTGTTTGCTTTGATGATCCATTGTGAAGTTCGGTGTGCAGAATAGGTCTAAGTATTTCCTCTATAGCTGGTCTTGTTGTGGTGAATTTCCTCAGTATTTGCATATCTGCAAAATATTTTATTTCTCCATTAATTTTGAAGCTTAGTTTAGCAAGATACAGAATTCTGGGCTGAAGATTATTTTTTTTAAGAAGGATAAATGTGGCTGACCATTCTCTTCTGGCTTAGAAAGTTTCAGCTGAAAAATCAACTATCACCCTGCTGGATCTTGCCCTTTAGGTCAATTGGCACTTAATCTGGCTGCTTGCAGAATTTTCTCTTTGCCTTGACTTTGGACAGGTTCATTACAATGTTTCTTGGAGATACTCTCTTTGTGTTGAGATTGCTCAGAGTTTGATATCCCTCAAAAAGGAGTGTTTCAGAATCTTTAGTGATACTTGGGAAATTTTCATTTATGATATCCTCCACACATAGGACTTCCATTCCTTTGGAACATTCTTTGTCCTCTGCAGGAATACTTGTAATTTGTATGTTTGAATGCTTCATGAAGTCTATAATTCTCTGAGCAAATATTCTGCTTTCTCTGTCCTCTTTTGTGCCTCTTTAACTGGATGGGTTAGCTCAAGAGCTGTATCCTATAGCTCTCAGATTCTTTCTTCTCCATGGTCTAATCTGTTATTGATACTTTCTACTTCATCTTTAAGTTCCATGATTGATTCTTTTAAGGCCTTAAGCTATGCCATATCCTTTCTATATTCTTTATAGCTTTTGTCCTTTTTTTTGGTTCTGTTTTTCCATGTGCTCATCAATTCTTTCTTATTTTTGCCATTCATATTTTAACTTCCATTTCTTTCATTTCCATTAATTCTTTCCTTGTGGAATGCCCTGTGTTTTCTACCTCATGTTCCTTTGGGGGATGCAGTTGCTGTATTCTGGTTTTTTGTGTTGCCAAAATTTTCCTGTTTGTTCCTCCTAATGTTTTCTTCTCATTAACTCTTTCCTTCTATTTTTTTTCCTGTTATCTCTCTCTTTTGCTATAAATTCCTTGTCTAGGCTCAGCACCTGTGGCTCAAGCAGCTAAGGATTCAGCCACAGGTGCTAGCTAAGAAAATAAATGAGCTGGTGGGTTTGAATTCAGCCTGGGCTCACCAAAAACAATGATGGCTGCAATTCAAAAAATAGCCAGGCACTGTGGCAGGCACCTGTAGTCCCAGCTACTTCAGAGGCAGAGGCAGGAGAATCGCTTGAGCCCAGGAGTTGGAGATTGCTGTGAGCTGTGATGCCACAACACTCGACCCAGGGCAACATATTGAGGCTCTGTCTCAATAAATAAATAAGTAAATGATTTGTCCCAGAGTTTAGATGTTGAAGTGGCCTTTGGTATAAGGCCAAGAGGAAGATGAGAAAAAAGTAAGAGGGAAAAAGAAAAGAAAAAGAGAAAAATAAAGAAGAGGGAATGGAAGAAAAAAATTAAAGAAAAGGAGAGAAAAAGGATAGTAAGAGAGTTAGAGAGTGGCAGGAGAAATCGTGGTGGTTGTTGGAGTCCTTTAACCAAACCTACAGCTCCAGGAAGTTGGTGGGCTGGTCTGTGTGGGTTCCTTGAAGTCAAGAGCTCCTTACCAGTCTGCACAAAAGCAAGACCCCCACCTGTGCTAAATATAAAGAAATCCGGAGTATGTTACAAGAAGGATTTACCAATGCCTTCTTTCCAAAGGCTGAAGCTGGAACCGTACACAAGGCTATGAGTTAGTGGCCTCCTTGGCTCTGCCTGTAATCCTAGTACTCTGGGAGGCTGAGGCTGGTGGATTGCTTGAACTCAGGAATTCAAGAACAGCCTGAGCAAGAGTGAGACCCCATCTCTACCAATTATTTAACTGCTTTTGTATGATGGATATTTGTTTGTTTATAAGGTTTTATTTGTTGCATACAGAAAACAGAAAATAGAAAAACTAGCTGGGTGTTGTGGCAGCCACTTATAGTCCCAGATGCTTGGGAGGCTGAGGAAAGAGTATTGCTTGAGCCCAGGAGTTTGAGGGTGCTGTGAGCTATGATTACACCACAGCAATCTACCCAGGGCGACAGAGTGAGACTCTGTCTTAAATATATATCCATATAAAATCAATTTTACTGGCTCATGTTTTTAAAATAGTATGAAATTTTCTCTTATTATTATATAGAAAAGCATAAAGAACCTAACAAAATATTGTACCACATTCTCCCATTCCTGATACCCCTAACTGAGCAATTTATACAATTAAAAGCAACACATCTGTGAAATTAGAAAATTCTTGCTACAAAAAAGTTAGAAACTGAAAAGTTGAAAGCCACTCTCCCTTACCTAGTTCTTCTCAAGACTGAATTCCTTTATTCATTTCCTGGAAATGTTTGAAAATATATAAAACTATGGCATATACTTATTGCTTTTCAATTTCTGTTTCTTGCTTGAAAAGATTACAATTATTACAATTGTAATAATTAATTAATTACAATTAATTACTATATGCAATTATTTACTTTGCTTTTCTCGTTTTATGTATCTTGGGGATCATTCTCTAAATGCAGTATAAATATATCTTTTTCTTTTTAACAGCTTGCATAAAAAAGTCACTTGTGAGGATGTACCACCAGTTATTTAACTGCTTTTCTACAATGGATGTTTGGTTGTTCATAGGATTTTATTTGTCGCATATTTTGTTTTTACTATTACCAATTATGTTATTGCCTTCATGTCTATAGGGAAATCTTTAAGTACTGGGAACTGGGTTAAAGGACATATGTGTTTTATATATTGATAGAAACACTAAATTGTCATCCAGAAATGTTGCACTAAAAAACATTTGAACAAGTTTTTGAGAATGCTTGTTTGCCAGAATTCCTCAAGCACTGGTCATCAAGCTTTTTAGTAATTACTAATCGAATAATTTGAGATTGTATTTTGTCTTGATTTGCATTTGCTTCATTATGTGTGGAGTTACTTTTAAAATGTTCGTTGGCCATTTGAGTTTTTTCCTCTAAACTATCTGTTCATATACAATGACTTTTCTGCCTCCTCTGCTGTTCATCTTTTCCAATAGCTAACAGTAGAATGTCTATGGATAATTAACACTGATTAATTAAAGTATTACATTGCTTGGTTAATTTATTACAGTAGGCATTAAATAATGAACATATTTACAGTATTATCCTACACCTGTAGGCATATATCTTTGTACTCTGGACTGAATGCCTCTTTAAAATTTGAATTCTAGAAGTGGAGTTGCTGATTTAAAGTTCAATTTTTTGTCCAAATATTCAAAATGGCATTTTTTGATGGGGAAATTATTCAAGTGTGGGAGCAGGAGAAAAATAAAAAAAAAAGAGGAACTAAATAGTTAATCTGAATTACAACATCAATCAGTTCTTAAGTAGAATTCAACTAGCAGGCTAATTGATGACGTTATTATCCTAGTGGCTTTCATCAATAAGCTTATTAAAATCCTAACTCTCCTTCTCTATTTGAGTACCCAGAACTTCTGGGAATCTGCAAATTCTAGGGTAAAAAAAAATGAAATTAATCATTTTTGAGTGAATAGGAGTATTAAAAATGATTATAAGCACATTCTGTAACATTTTACAGCCACAGAGTTTCAGCATTGGATTTATATTTCTGTTTACAGTTGTCTGATTTGGTGCACAGCATTTGAAGGAACATTTGGCACTATGGTAATTCACGAATTTTAATTAAATGAGGACAAGTAGTAGGAGAATTGAGTCAACTTCCTCTGGGGCCAATGGACTCCTGGGCAAGTGGTGCTCCAAAGAGACTGTTCAAAGCAATACATTACATTAGAATAATGTAGGAAATAATTTAGGAAGGGATGAATTGCACAAATCCTGTCTTTATCTCAAACAACTTGTTTATTGGCAGTAAGTACAGTAGGAAATATAGCGTGCCATACTTTTACATTTTTTTTATTTGAGTTATAGTTGGGATAGGACACTAATTGAGGCCAAACTGCATTAATGGCCATAATGCATAACTTAGTTTTTTAGAAATTATCAGCTGACACTGTATTAAACTAGGCATTCCAGGATTTCTTGGGGGGAGTAGTTTTATCTGCTACAAGTACAAGTAGTATGTTGTCTGCCTTGAGTTAGCAAACTACTGAAGTTACTTAACATCAATTTTCTACAGAATTATCTGAACATTTTTTGCATTCATATTATTGATAAACAAAGTCAAACACACAAAATTGATGTGCTCTTATTTTTGTTATAATAGGCATTTGAGTAATGATATATAGAACATTAATCTTGTGAAAACAGACATCCAAGTCAAAAATGTAAAACTCAAGTCTTCTGTTGTCCTAGGTATCATTGTATGCATATGCTGCTTTACATACTTGTAACAATATTGTGGCTAGAGTTTCGGTTTATACATTTCACTTAATGTATAATGTAAATACTTTCTGATTTTTATAATCTGTTTTTATTTTTGTGTCCCTTTGTGCTTTTGACTTATACATTTTTCCTTGACCAGACAGGGGTGTCCAATCTGCTGCCTGTAGGCTGCATGTTAATTTTGTGAGGACTTTTTTTGCTTGTATGTGGTGTCTGATGTCATGAAAAGTATGCATAGATTATTTATTTATTTATTTTTTTGCTAATCAGCTTTTGTTAGTGTTTGTGTATTTACTGTATGGCCCAAGACAACTCTTATTTTTAGTAATGTGCAACAGGAAACAAAAAGGGTTGGGCACCCAGAAATGTTGTTTGCCTAGGTATGTAAGCCCATTCTTCTTTCTCCATATAAGCATTTCCAACGATAAATAGATACATGCATACATGCACGCACGCACACACACACAAAAACACACACATAAAGATATATAAAAGATTGTGAATTTGTCATTTGCTTTTACTAAAGTGAGATAACGAACTATATATATATATATTTCTCAGCTATAGTAATTTTGCTTAAGTCACCATGGCAGCCACCAGATCAACAGCCTCAGATTTTTAAATGTAATTTTTTGATAACATAATTTTTAGGTGACAGTTATTTCTACCATATTGGTACATATTTATTTACCCTTCCTCCAATTCCGCATATTCAAGTTGCTTTCAAGTTTTTTGTCATTACAAATAGTGTCACAATAAGTATTCTCATACATTCATCCATAGATTGTTAAAATTAAACTCACTAGATCAAAGGATATGTGTATTTTTGTTTTTAGTGTATAAGGCCATATTACTTTAAAAGGTTGTGTGTCATATCACCTAATATAAATGAGTGGATTTTATCTGAATCATGATTCAAACAAAATATACAAATAAGTATGGAATTTATAATACAATTAGACATTTGAACAGTAAGTAGACCTTTCACTAAATTAAGGAATTTTTATGGTTTTGTAGATGAAGTAATGGTAGATATACATACTAAAATATCTATGGATAAAATAATTTGCTTCTAATTGGCTTCAGAAAGATACTCAAGGGAAAGAAGTGGATGGAAACATGGATGAAATGAGAATGGCTATGAATTCATAGTTGTTGAAACTGTTATTATGGAAGTCCAATTGTGTATCCATTGTCTTATCCTATTTTTTTTTTTTTTGAGACGAAGTCCCACTATGGCATCCTCTAGAGAGTGCTGTGGAGTCACAGCTCACAGCAACCTCCAGCTCTTGGGCTTAGGGGATTCTCTTGTCTCAGCCTACCAAATAGGTGGGACTACAGTTACCCACAATGCCTGGCTATATTTAGTTGCAATTGTCCTTCTTTAACTAGCCTAGGCTGGGTTAGAACCTGCCACTCTTGGGTTACATAGCTGGCACCGTAATCACTGTGCTATGGGTGCCGAGCCAGTCTTCTTTCATATATGTTGGAAATACTCCATAATAATAACATTAAAAACTTGTAACAATTCATTCTCTGTCTTCAGTGTATGAGAAACATCATTTCCTTACATTTCCCTTAGCAATGGGTATTACCATTTTTAAAATTTTTGCCAATCTACTGTAAGTTGAAGGGTATTTATTGCTGGAATTTGCA
Organism: Nycticebus coucang; assembly: GCF_027406575.1. Taxonomy (NCBI): domain Eukaryota; kingdom Metazoa; phylum Chordata; class Mammalia; order Primates; family Lorisidae; genus Nycticebus; species Nycticebus coucang. The sequence goes on along the minus strand of NC_069805.1, from coordinate 32,866,537 downwards.
TTTTCCTTACTGCTATGGTGGTAAATCATCTTGAGATAGAATGAAGCTTCCTTTTTAGCAGGTAGCAACCAGTTCATGGTATTCTCAAATTGACATAAAGAATACTTTCTAGAATATAAATAAGATACAGACAAGGCCACTTTGTGACTATGTTTGGAACAAGACAGAGATAAAACCATTTTGCAACCATGGAAATAATAAAACATCCCTATCTTCTGAGTAACCTGAGTGACTACTGTTCCTTTACCAATGACAACTTTAGTCTTGGTTTAATCCTATATCTGATATAAAAGTTGATAGGTTATGTAGCCATTTAATTTCCCCAATTTATTGAAAATCTCAGTCCTCAACTGATCCTCACTTTTTTAATTTTTCTTGGGATAATCTAGCACAAGCCCAAATCCTGTGAGAAGCTCCTTTCAGCTTCTTTTTCCTGAGGGAGTTTCTCTAGACTAGTCATTTTTAACTAGTGTACCAGGAGATTATCTTCGGTATGCTGTGAAAATTTTTAAAAATCATTAATTAAATTATTTTTGAAAGAAGTTCAAAGCACAGTAAGTATAATCTTTCTAATCTTTCTTTCTTTCCTTTTTTTTTTTTTTTTTTGAGACAGAGTCTCACTATGTCGCCCTTGGTAAAGTGCTACAACAACCTCCAACTCTTGGGCTTAAGTGATTCTATTGCCTCAGCCTCCTAAGTAGCTATGCCTACAGGCACCTGCCGCAATGCTTGGCTATTTTTTGTTGTAGTTTTAATTGTTGTTTAGCAGGCCTGGGCCCGGTTTGAACCCACCAGCTCCAGTGTATGTGGCCGATGCCCTAACCACTGAACTACGGGCAACAAGCCCATAATCTTTTTTCTCACTCTTGTTTTTCATCAACATAATTTAAGAATTTTAACTATAGGTTCAAGTGTGATGTGAGATAAAAAGTGTTGAAAAACACTGCTCTAGAGTATTTTCTACCTTGCTGCAGCAAGATAAATGAACCAACTTTTTTTATTATAGAAATGCTCCTGGTGGCCTTTGTTCAGTGGACTTTAAAACAATCTTTTTAAAATGAATTGTCTGTTAGGGTTTCTTCTTATTTGGAACATTTTTCCAGTTCAATGGGTAGTTCTGAAAATTTCCCTTTAGTCTGAGAGTCATTTTCATTTTTTACCACCTCTATTCTTCTCTAGGAGCTATATATACTGTGTAGTAAGAAGAACTAAAAGATAAAGATTCTCATTCAGTTTACATCACTTCAGGTTTGATGACATTAGCCAGCATTTTCAGGATTTTATCAATTCACCAAGGAGGCTATAGGGCAGATAGGCTAGAGATAGATATTGAGCCAAGCTAGACCTCTCTATTTGCGTCAGACCTCTCTGGTTCTTTTCTTGGCCACCAGTCTAGTTGGGCTGATTTCAATAATGTCTGTGGACACATGTGTGCACATGTATGTGTATGTATATGAATTTCAGTGTTTACAACTTATTGCTCGTTTCTTATGTATTGAGGGAGTAAATTGTTCTAATGTAGTTTCATTTCATCATCTTATCTTTTAAGAAACAGAGGGACTTGTGACTGCTGCTTTCCTCTACAATCCCTTGTATCCTTTCTTTCTAATTTGAGCCCAGCAAGCTGGCTCCCGCAAAGAAGGGTGATGAGAAGAAGGGCAGTTCTGCTATCAATGAGATTGTGCTCTAGGAATACACAGTCAACATTTACAAGCACCTCTATGGAGTGGGCTTCAAGAAGTGCTGACCTCAGGCACTCAGAGAGATCCAGAAATTTGCCATGAAGAAGATGAAAACTCCAGATGTGTGCATAGATACCAGGCTCAGCAAAACTGGGCCAAAGGAATAGCAATATCCCATACCACACCCATGTCCAGTTGTCCAGAAAAAGTAATGAGGATGAAGATTCATCAAAGAAGCTCTACACTTTGGTTACGTATGTACCTGTTACCACTTTCGAAAATCTATAGTCATATGAATGAGAATTAACCAGTGATGGTCAGATACATCAATTACATTTATAAAACCAGACAAAGAAATATAGTAACTGAGGCAAGATATGTGGGGGGCTGTGTGCTCTATCCTGTTTTGTCTTCAAAGCATCCCTCGAGAGAGCTGCACATTGTCATAGAGACAGAGGCTTTGTGAAATTATGTAGGCAAACATAAATGAGCAAACATGACTTCTTACATTTGCTACCTTGTCTCACAACCATAATCTAGTTTTGAAATATTTTGATCACTCTTTTTTTTTTGCAGTTTTTTGGCTGGAGCTGGGTTTGAACCTGCCACCTCCAGCATATGGGGCCGGCGCCCTACTCCTTTGAAAGATACCTTGTGTTCATTTGTCGTCAATCCCTGTTTCTACACTTACAGTTTGGCAGCTACTAATCTGCTTTCTGTCTCTAGATTTAAGGCCTTATCTGGACATTTCATATATATGAAATAATTCAATATTATTAATAATACACGATGTTTTGCATTGGGTTTCTTTCATTTAACATAATGTTTTTGTAGTTCATCCATGTTATAGCATGTATAAGCAGTAAAAAGTATTCCTTTGTATGGATAGACCATATTTTACTTCTCTGTTTAGCAGATGATGAATATTTTGTTCTTTCCATTTTTTGGCTGTACTGAATAGTGCTGCTGTGAACATTCCTATGTAAGTCTATCTGGACATGCCATCTCATTTCTCTTCATTACTTAGGAATGGAATGGCTATATAATATGGTAAATTTATGATTAACCATTTAAGAAGCCACCAAATTGTCTTCCAAAGTGGCTATAGCATTTTATGTTTGCATCAGCAATGCTGAGGTGTAATTTACCTACCACGAACTCACAAACACTTTTATTTTTTCTGTAAAGGGCCAGATAGTAAATATTTTAGAATCTGTAGTCCACTACGGTCTCTGTAGCAACTCCCCAACTTTGCTATGATACTATGAAAGCAGTCATAGATGGTACATAAACAAATGGGAGTGGCTGTGTTGTGGTAAAACTTTATTTATAAAAATAATGGCCCAGTAATCTGCCAACCCCTTAACTGCTTACAGCCATTCTAGTACGTGTGTGATGGTATCTCATTGTAGTTTTAATTTGCATGTCTCTGATGACTAATGATGTGAAGCATCTGCTAAGATGCTTATTAGACATTTGTACATATTCCTTAGTGAAAGGAAGATATTTGTTCAAATATTTTACCCACATTTTAATTGAATTATCTTCTTATCATTGAATTATGACAGCTCTTCATACATCTAGATAGAAGTCATTTAACAGATATGCACATATGTGAGTTGTGTTTTTCCCCACAATCTGTGGCTTTCTTTTCATTTCCTACATAGTGCCTTTGTAATAAACAATCTTTTTTAATGTTGATGCGGATTAATTTATGAAAGTTTTCATTTATGGATTAGGGTTTTTGAATTCTATCTAAGGACTCTTTGTCTAATCCTAGGTCACATGAATTTTCTTCTATGTTTTCTTTCTAAACATTTGTAGTTTAGCCCTTACTTATAGGTCCATGATTCACTTAGAGCAATGTTATTTATTTATTTATTAAATCATAACCATGTGCATTTATGCAATTATGGGGCATCATACACTGGTTTTATAGACAATTTGATATATTTTCATCACACTGGTTAACATAGCCTTCCTGGTTTTTTCTTAGGTATTGTGTTAAGACATTTATATTCTACATTTAGTAAGTTTTGCAAGTACCCTTGTAACATGCACCGTAGGTGTGGTCCCACCAATTACCTATCCACCACTCATCTCATCTTTCCCCTTTCCCCATATTCTGAGGCTATAATTGGGTTACAGCTTTCATGTGAAAGCTATAAATTAGTTTCACAGTAGAGCTGAGTACACTGGATACATTTTTTTTCCATTTTTGATTTACTTTGCTAAGAGTAATTTTCCTCTTAATTTCCCCTATGACCCAGCTATCATTCAGCATAAGGTTATCTAGCTTCCAAGACTTTGTATGAGTATGGAGATTCCTGTTGTTGTTGAGTTCAACTTTAATTCTGTGATAGTCTGAGAAGGTATAAGGAATAACTTATATTCTTTTACATTTTCTGAGGTTAGACTTGTGACCTAAGATGTGATCAATTTTGGAGGAAGTTCCATGGGCTGATGAGAAGAAGATGTATTCAGTTTTATTCGTATGAAATGTTCTCTAGATGTCTCTTAAGTCAAATTGTACTATGGTCAGGTTTAAGTCCAAAATATCTTTACTTAGTTTAATCATGGAGAATCTGTCCACCACTGCCAAAGTGGTATTAAAATCTTCAACTATTATGGTGCAGGAAGGGTCTGTTCAGGTCTGTTATGGTCTCTTTTACAAATTGAGGAGCATTCTGGTTGGGTGCATAAGTGTTAATAGTTGAAATTTCTTGATGTTGGGTGTTTACCTTGACAAATATGAAGTACCCATCCTTATGTTTCCTTACTATTGTTGGTTTAAAGCCTATTGTATCTGCAAATAGAAATGCAGCCCCTGCTTTTTTTCTGTTTTCCTTTTGCCTGAATTATAGATGTCCATCCCTTCTGAGTCTATTTTTATTTTTTATGGTAAGGTGCGCCTCTTCTATGCAACAAATATCTGGTCTGGGTTTATGTATCTAGTCAGCCAATCTATGCCTCTATAGAGGACAATTTAAGCAATTCACATTAATTGAGAGAATTAAAAAGCATGATAGTGTTTTTGGTGTCATGTTTATCAAATGTCTAGTGTTTATTTTTAGTCCTTACCCTCCTGTGGAAAAGTTAGGTTTTATTCAAAATTTCAGGGTGAGTTTATTTTGCCCCAGGACCATTTGGCTGGTCATGATGGAGATGGGACTGAGAATATCCTGGAGAGCTTGTTTGGTTCTGGCAAATTTCTTCAACATCTGTATGTCATCAAAGTATTTGATTTCTCCATCATAGTTGAAGCTTATTTTATCTGGATACAGGATCCTGGGCTGGAAGTTATTTTGTTTTAGGAGATTGAAGGTTAAAGACCAACTTCTTCTGACTTGGAAATTTTTGTCTGAGAGATCGGCAGTAATTCTGATATTTCTCCCTTTACATGTAATGCTTTTCTTATGCCTAGCTGCTTGCAGAATTTTCTCCTTAGTCATAACTTTGGTGAAGTTAATTACAATGTGCCTAGAAATGTGTTTTTTGAATTGAGACATACTGGGGTTCTGAAACTCTCTGCTATCTGAATTTCAGTATCCCTTGCAATGCCTGGGAAATTCTCGTCCATAATCTCTTAGAGTAAAGAATCTGTGCTTTCTAGAACCATCCTCTTTTCCTTAAGGAAATATTACAGGGTGAAGGTTTGTTCTTTGGAATATTCCACAACACTCTCAGGGAAAGATCAGTTTTGCTCTCCATCTGTCTGCCTCTTTGAATGTTTGGGTGGGTTCATATGTTTTGTCTTCGATTTAAAAAAATCTTTCTATTATGGAGGTATTCTACTGACTTTTGGAGCTCCTTGAATAAATTTTTCATTTCACTGAGCTCTGCTATCTGATTTCTCATTACATCCATATCCTTGATAAATTTGTCTTTGAATTCATTTACGTCTTGAGACAACTTTTGTACAACATTTTAGATTTCTATATCCATCTGTTCCTCCAATTTATTCATCTTATTTTCAATCCAAATTCTGAATTATACTTCTAACATTTTGACCATTTGTTTATAAATAACATCTTCTGACATATACCTTTTGTCATTCCTTGGGGAGTTGATTTTCTCTGATTATTCATGTTGCCAGAGTTGTTCCTCTGGTTCTGCTTCATGCTTAATTTCTGTATTGGGGTATTAAAACTGGAAGGGTGTGATTGAATTTGGGGTTCCACGAATGTCGTTCACTAGCCCTTTACCAAAGAGCAGTGATTAGTGCTTGTGGTTTTTCCTTAGCTTTACAAACGTCCCTTTCAGACCTGCAGCTAGAGAAACTGAGAAGCAAATTGGTGTGATAGAGCTAGCCGGCTCTTACTTGTTGTCTTCTATGCTACTGACTCATAAGAGAAGGATAAAATCTCAGCTAGGGGGAGGTACCGGAACCTAAGATCCCTCACCCCTCTCCAGCATGTATTGCAACCTATTGTAGGAGGGGTCAGTCCCTCTCAGTTCAACACAACCTCTGTTCAATTTTGGATGGTCTCCGTGTGGACTGCCCAAATCCATAGTTCCAAAAGCAATTATCCCAGGCAGTACAAAACACTGCTGAACTGTGAGAGTTCGATTAGTGATCAGTAACCTGGTGGTAGGTTTCCACAGGCAATTTGGACCCAGAAACCCAAAATGCTGGAGTTTGGCTCTCTCTGGTAGTCAAGGGGATGGGAAGGTTCACTCAGGCCAATAGTCAGGCCAGAGGAATTGGTGCCTCCTTCCCTGCCCTATGCTGCAGCCTCACCCTGCCACTGGTAGGCCCACAGGACTACAGCCCTGGTCCCTTCACTAGGTGGAAGCAACAGGGATATGGGTCTGCCTGAGGAAAGGAAGATCAGAGTCTCCTGTGTGTTATAATCTTCCACCAGAGTAACCTCATGGGTCTGAATCTGGGCTCCCTGGTTCCCTGTAGTGTTCAGTAGCTTCTCTGCCCAAGGCTGGTGCCACTGCCATGAGTAATCTCATGGATTTTCTGCCTCTGTCTCCACTGTGCTCTGTGGTGGGCTGGGTGTAACTAGAGCTCAGAGAAGGATACATCTCTGTCCCAGCCACACTCCGGGCTGGTGCTGCTGTCATGTGTATTCTCGTGGAGTTTGCAGTTTCTGTCTCTAGTGAACTCTGCAGTGGGCTGGGTGCAATTAGAGCTCAGAGAGAGTGTCTCTGTCCCAGCCCCACCCAAGGCTGGTGCTGTCACTGTGTATTCTAACAGAGTTTGAGATTCTTTCCCAGCTATGCTACACTGTGGGCTGGGCATATTTTGATTCCACAAAAGCTGGGACTCTGCCTCAGCCCCGCCACACTGCACAGTGAGTGCCAAAACTGCACGGGTACTCTTATCTTAGTCCCAGCTTCATCCTGCCCAGGCAGGTACCACCGAAGGCATATTCCCAGTTCACAGAGCCTGTGTTTTTATCCCAGTTCTGCTTGACATGTGGCTCCCTTCAGGGTAGAGGCCTGGCTCCCTCTGATTGCCAAAAAAAATAGGAAATGTTTCTCCAAAGTATGACCCAGGGTGTGAGCCCTGTTGTCACTGCCACTGCCTCATTCTGCTGTGGGCCACATTACTCCCTCTCCTGCTTGGTGCCCTTTGTCTGCAATCCCGACTTCATGCCCATGTAGCTGTTTTAGAACAGACATATAGAGCCCAAAGCCATGACCATACCTCTCAAGAAATTGCCCAAACAATCTGAACTCCACAGGGGATAGACTTCCAAAACATGGGGTAGGGATGGAGGGGTGGGCTGGGAGTTCACAATTGCAGGTATGTGTTCAGTTTTACGTTGGGCAGGAGGAAGCCGAGGCTCACATCTGGGATCTCTTTAGGGAAGGAGATCCTGTTAATAGTGGCTCTCTCCCGTGGGGTAAAAATGAGATTGAACTCTGTTCTCTTTTTTGTAGAAAGTTCAGTATGAGCCGTTCTCATGGGGGACAGGACTCAGGTCAGCTTGGCGATGGGTTTTGAACCTATAGCTTGTTTCCGTGGGGTTGCAGCCTGCCTCTGCAAGGGTGATGTGCATTCCTCAATCTTCTTTCTTAGATCAGCTCCAAACCATCAGCTTTCTTGAGAATCTTCTGTTGTTTATCTCTCCTTCTGGATGGAGCCTCTGACCTTTAATCTTTTAAATAAAATAAGTTTCATCCCAGGATCCTGTATCTTGCTAAACTGAATTTCATTTGTGATGGAGAAATCAAATACTTTACTGACTTCCATATGTTAAAGAAATTTGCCATAACTAGACTAGCCCTCTAGGAAGCACTCAGACATATTCTTCATAATGGCCAGCATGACAGTCCTCACAAAGAAAACTTACTCAAAATTTAAACAACAAAGCCTGGCTTCCACTATGTTGAAAAGTTTAAACAATATGCATTGGATCTCTGAAGAACAAGATGACAAAAATTCTACCATAGCTATCAATTCTCTCAATCAATGACAATGTCTTAAATTCTTCTCTAATGTGACACAGGTTGGCTGACTGGATAAAAAAAAACTCAGGCCAGGTATCTGTCCTCCTCTAGGAGAGATAAAGGATAAAATAAGACTCAGGGTGAAGGGATAAAAAACAGTAATCTAGGCAAATGGAAATCAAAAAGAAAGCCTGGGTCTGAATTTTATTTTCTGGTACAATTGGTTTTAAACCAACAAAAAATAAGAAAAGCCTGGGATGGCAAGCCAAAGACACAACATGAAGAGATTTTGATAATTAACATTTATGTGCCCTACCTGAATGCTCTCCTTGATTTCTAAAATAAACCCTAACTGATCTGAACAATATGGTATCTTCCTGCACTATCATAGTTGGAGATTTGAATACCCCGTGGCAGTTCTAGATAGTTTCTCTAAGAAGAAACTAAACAAAGAAATAATGGACTTAAACTTGACCCTAGAACAAATAGACATAGACATATACAAAATATTTCAGCATAAAAAAGTTTGCATTCCTCAATGCATGCCTTCAGGACATGGATCATACCCCAAACTAACTATAGTTTAGGACACAGTCTAATATCAACAAATTTGAAAGAATGGAAATTATTCCTTGTATCTGCTTGGATCACAGAATAAATCACACAATCACAGAATAAAATTTGAAGTCAGTAGCAACAGAAATCTTCATATTCCAATAAAGTCATGGAAGCTAAATAACTTTATGCTAAATAACCAGATGTCTGGAATAAAATGCTAATGAAGACACAAACTATCAAAACCTGTGGCATACTGCAAAGGCAGAGGAATTCATAGCAGTAGAAGCCTTCTTCAGTAAAACAGAAAGAGAGGAAGTCAGCCATAACTAGACTAGCCCTCTAGGGGTTTTAATGCAACTGGAAAAAGAAGAGCAATCTGATCCCAAACCCAGCAGAAAGTAAGACTTAGCCACAATCAGAGAACAATTGAATGAAATTAAAAGCAAAAGAATCATTTTGAAGATCAATAAAAAAAGGGTGGTTCTCTGAAAAGATTAATAAAGTTGATAAAACTTTGACTAATCAGAAACAGAAACAAAAGATCTTTAATAATTTCTATAATAATTTCTTCTAGAAATTATTAAGGGGAAATAACAACAGATACCACAGAAATATAAAAGATCCTCCACAATTACTATAAAAAAACTCTATTCTCAGAAATACAAAAATGTAGAAGAAATGGGCCTATACCTAGAAGCACACCATATTCCTAAACTCAACCAGAAAGAATGAGGAATTTTAATAGACTTATATCAAATAGTGAAATAACATCAAATATACAAAATCTCCTCCAAAAAGAAAAGCCCTGGACTAGATGGTTTCACATAAAAATTCTACCAAACTTTCAAAGAGGAACTATTACCTATAATACATAATCTATTCTCAAACATAGAAAAGGAAAGGGTCCTCCACAACACATCTTACAAAGCAAATATCACCCTGATCCCTAAACCAGGAAAGAGCCAAGAAAGAAAGAAAACTGTAAATCAATATCATGAATGAGTATCAATGAAAAAAAATTCAGTAGGATCCTAGTAAACAGAATACAATGACACATTAAGAAAGTGGCACAACATGATCAAGTTGGTTTTATCTCATGGTTACAAGGTGACTCAACATATGTAAATCCATAAATATATTTCACCACATAAATAAAATAAAAAACAAAAACTTTATGATTCTCTCAATTGGTGCGGAATAGTCTTTTCATAATATCTGCATCCTTTCATCATTAAAACACTTAAGAAAATAGACTTGTGTGCAACATTTCTTAAACCTATAGAGGCCTTCAACAGCAAACCCACAGCCAATATCATATTGAATTGAGTAAAAATGAAAGCATTTCCACTCAGATCTGGAAGTAGACAAGGATATTTATTGTCTCCACTGTTCTTGAACATAGTGCTCGAGGTCGTAGCCATCGCAAACAGGCAAGAGAAGGAGATCAAGGGTATTCAAGTGGGATCAGAGGAGGTCAAACTCTTGCTCTCTTTGGATGACATGATCTTATGTCTGAAAAACCCAGGAGACTCAATCACAAAGCTCTTTGAAGTGGTCAGGAGCATAGCAGTGTCTCAGGACACAAAATCAATACCTTCAAATCAGTAGCCTTCATATATACCAACAACAGTCAAGCTGAGAACATAATAAAAGACTCTTCCTTTTAAAGAAGTGATAAAGAAGATAAAATACCTAGGAATATATCTAACAAAGGACATGAAAGATCTCTATAAAGAGAACTATGAAACCCTGAGAAAAGAAATAGCAGAAGATGTTAAGAAATGGAAGAACATATCGAGCTTATGGTTGGGATGAATCAACATTGCTAGAATGTCTGCACTACCAAAGCAATCTAGAGATTTAATGCAATTCCCATCAAAACACCAATGTCATACTTTACAGAATTTGAAAAACAGTACTTAATGTTATATGGAATCAGAAAAAAATCTCACATAGACAATACAACTCTTAGAAATAAAAACAAATCTGGAGGCATCGTGTTACCAGACTTCAGGTTATACCACAAATCTATAGTGATCAAAACACCATGGTACTGGCAGAAAAATAGAGATGTAGATATATGAAATATAATAGAGAATATAGAGATGAATTCAGCCATATATCATCATTTGATCTTTGATAAGTCTAACGAAAACATGCACGTTGAAAAGAGTCCCTATTTAACAAACTGGGAGAAATGGTTAGCCATGTGTAGAAGAGTGAAACAGGATGTACACCTCTCACTTCTGACAAAAAATGATTCTTGTTGGATAAAAGGTTTAAATTTAAGATGTGAAAACAAATAAAAATTCTAAAAGAGAGTGTGGGGAAAACACTTGTAAGTATTGGCCTGGGAAAATATTTTATGAGGAAGAACCCTCTCCCCCCAGCAATCACAGCAACACCAATAATAAATAGGACTTGATTGAGCTAAAAAGCTTCTGCACAGCTAAGGGTACTACAGTCAATGCAAACAAATAGCCTTAGGAAAGGAAAATTTTTACATTTTATGAATCTAGGAAAGTCTGATAACTAGAATCTACAGAGACCTCAAATTAATCCATAGGGAAAGAGCAAATACCCCATTTTTATAAGGATAAAAGACTTGTACAAAAAATTCTCTGAAGATGACAGAGAAAAAGGCCAGCAAACACATGGAAAAATGCTCATCATCTTTAATCATCAGAGAAATGCAAATCAAAATCACTTTGCGATATTACCTAATTCTAGTAAGACTATCCCCACAACACAAAGTCCCACATTGCAGATGTTGGCATGGATGTGGAGAGAAGAGAATACTTTTATACTGCTGGTGGGAATGCAAACTAATACAATCTTTTTGGAAAGAAGTAAGGAGAATTCTCAAAGAACTAAAAGTTGACCTTCTATTTGATTCTGTAATTCCATTACTAAGTAACTACCCAAAAGAACAAAAATCATTTTACCACAAAGTCATTTTTTACAACAGAATGTTTATTGCAGCTCAATTATTAATTGCCAAGTTGTGGAAGCAAACCAAATGTTCATCAACCCATGAATGGATCAACAAATTATGGTATGTGTATACTATTCAGCCATAAGAAGATGGAGACTTTACATCTTTCATGTTTATCTGGATGGAGTCAGAACACATTCTTCTTAGTAAAATATCTCAATAATGAGAAAGAAACCAATATATAAGCATTTAACATTCATACAAATGATCAAACACAAATATAGTCCAGCAAGGGACAGAAATGAGGAGGGAGAGGAAAGGGGAGGGAGTAGGGCGAGCAGAGGGAGGAGGAAGGGTATTTGGTAGGATCTCACCTACTGTGCACAATGCAAGGGCATTGATCATGCCCCTCCCCATCATGGTGGATGCTCTCCTACACCTTGAACTTTACCTTGGCAGTGTGAACAATGTAACCTAAAGATTTGTTTCCTTGAATTAATTTGAAATAAGTAAATAAACAAAACAATGAAAATTTACATGCAATGAAATGTGAAGATATTAGCCTACAATTAAATTTGTAAAATCAGTCTTCAATATGCACGAATTCTTCACCTGTAGAGTCATCCAAATTTGGATTTGAAATATTTGGAATGAAAATTTCCACAAAGCAGGGTGGAAGAAGATGGCAGCCGAGTAAAAGCTTCTTTGCAATCAGGTGTGGTGAGAGTGGGGAGAGAAGACCAGGCATCTCTGGATTTTGGGATCTGCCAAGAAACTTTTGTTTTGGGATACAGGGAAACAGCGCGGGACTTCTGTACCCCAGAACAAGGACAAAAGCAGTGGAGAACTGGCAAGTGGTTGTGTTTGTTTGTTCTGAGGCCACCTGTAGCTGTAACTACAGCAGCAGGAGATTGCAAACAGGGAAGGCCTTCCTTGTGCGCTGTTTTGATTTTTTGGATGGGCTCTTGGTTGAACTATCTTGAGAGAACTTGAGTGAGATTGTGGATGACTTTAAGTATTGTCTAGGGCTGTGGACTGAGCCACTGAATTCCAATGGAGCTAGTATTTGGTTGTGGGTCACCCATGCCGGCATTGTGGGAGAACTGCCCTCGCAGTCTCCACCCTCAGGGTTGCAGAGGGAAGAGCGGGCTGTGGAGAGAAAGGAACACATTTACACTGCTGGGGGGACAGCAAACTAATATAACTTTTTGGGGAGGAAGTATGGAGAACCATCAAAGAACTCAAACTAGACCTCACATTTGATCCCTCAATCCCATTACGGGGCATCCACCCAGAAGAAAAAAATTTCTATTACCACAGAGACACTTGTACTGGACTGTTTATTGCAGTTCAATTTACAATTGCAAAAATGTGGAAACAAACAGCAATCCAGGAATAGACTGACTAGTTGTGGTATATGTATACCATGGAATACTATTCAGCCATTAAAAATGATGTAGAGTTGTAACTTGGTTGTGTTATAGTGGGAGGGTTGGATTCTCCACTGAAATTTTGAAAAATTTTACACCTAAATCACTACTAGGCTTATCAATTTTTTCAATTAATGTAAATGGTTTAAATTATCCTCTAAAGAGGCATAGGTTGGCTGACTGGATACATAAACTCAGACCAGATATCTGGTGCTTACAAGAATCTCATCTATCTTAAAGAATAAAAATAGACTCTGGATAAAGTGATGGTCATCTATAATTCAGGCAAATGGAAAAATGAAAGAAGCAGGGATTGCAATTTTATTTGCACATACAATAGGCTTTAATCCAAAAAAGGTAATGAAAGGCAAGGATGGTCACTAGATTTTGTCAAGGTAAATACTCAACATGAGAAATTTCAATTGTTAACATTTATGCACCCAACCAGAATGCTCCTCAATTTATAAAGGAGACCATAACTGACAGGAATGATTTGATATCTTCCAGCACCATAACTGTTGGAGACTTTAACACCCCTTTGACAGTGTTGGATAGATCCTGCAAGATTAAACTAAGCAAAGAAATTTTAGACTTAAACCTGACTGTAGAACAAATTAACTTAACAGACATCTACCAAACATTTCATCCCAACAAAGCTGAATACATATTCTTCAATGAGCCCATGAAACTTCCTCCAAAATTGATCACATCTTAGGTCACAAGTCTTACCTCAACAAATTTAAAAGAATATAAATTATTCCTTGTATTATCTTGGACTATCAGGGAATAAAATTTGAACTTAATAACTACGGTAATCTTCATACTCCTACAAAGACATGGAAACTAAATAATCTTATGCTGAATGATAGCTTGATCACAGACGAGATTAAGAAGAAAATTACCAATTTTTTTGGAACAGAACGATAATGAAAACGTGAATTATCACAACTTGTGTGAAACTTCAAAGGCATTCATAAGAGGGAAATATATAGTGTTGTTAGCCTTCCCCAAGAGAATGGAAAGAGAAGAAGTCAACATCTCAAGCAACTGAAAAAGGAAGAACATTTCAACCGAAACCCAGTGGAAGAAAAGAAATAACCACAATTAGAGCATAATTAAATTAAATTAAAAACAAAAGAGTCATTCAAAAGATCAATGAATCAAAAAGTTGTTTTTTTGAAAAGATTAATAAAATTGATAAACCTTTGGCTAGGCTAACCAAAAACAGAGAATTAAAATCCCTAATATATTTAATCAGAAATGACAAAGGCAAAAGAACAACAGACACCTCAGAAATTCAAAAAATCATTAATAAATATTATAAATGCTCTATTCCCAGAGATATGAAAATATGAAAGAAATAGACCAATACCTGGAAGCATGCCATCTTCCTAGACTCAGGCAGACAGAATTGGAAATGTTGAATAGACCTATAACAGGTACTGAAATTGCATCAGTTATACCAAATCTCCCAAAAAAGAAAAGTGCAGGACCAGTTGGCTTCAAAGCAGAATTCTACCAAACCTTTGAAGAGCAACTACTACCTATATTACATAACCTTTTCCACAAAACAAAAAAAAAAAATAGGGACTACTCCCCAACACATTCTACGAAGCAAATATCACCCTGATTCCCAAATCAGGAAAAGACCCAACAAGAAAAGAAAATTGTAGACCAATTTCTTTAATGAATATAGATGCCAAAATATTCAATAAGATCCTAGCAAACACAATCCAGCAACACATTGAAAAAAGTATACACCATAACCAAGTTGGATTGATCCCAGGGTTCAATATATATAAATCTATAAATATAATACATCACATAAACAGAATAAAAAATGAAGACCATATGACTCTCTCAAATGATCCAGAAAAAGCTTTTGATAATATCCAACTTTCTTTCATGATCAGAACACTTAAGAAAATAGGTACAGAATGGACATTTCATAAACCAATAGAGGCAATCTACAATGAACCCAAAGCCAATATCGCATTGAATGCAGTAAAATTGAAAACATTTCCACTCAGGTTAAGAACCAGGCAAGGATGCCCATTGTCTCCACTGCTATTTAACATTGTAATGGAAACCTGAGCCATCACAATCATGCAAGAGAAGGCAATGAAGGGTATCCACATAGGGTCAGAGGAGATCAAACTTTCACTCTTTGCAGATGATATGATTTTATACCTGGAAAACCCCAAGGATTCAACAACAAAACTCTTAGAAGTGATCAAGGAACACAGCAGCATCTCAGGATAAAAAATCAACACTCACAAATCAGTAGCTTATATATATGTCAACAATAGTCAAGCCGTAAAAACAATCCCGGACTCTATCCCTTTTACAGTAGTGCCAAAGCAGATGAAATATCTGGGAATTTACCTAACAAAAGACATGAAATATCTCTATAAGTAGAACGGTGACATTCTGAGAAAAGAAATAGCTGAAGATGTTAACGAATGGAAAAACATACCATACTCATGGCTGGGAAGAATCAACATTGTTAAAATGTTCATAGTACCCAAAGCAATATACAAATTTAATGCAATCCCTATTAAAGCAACTCTGTCACACTTTTAAGAACTGGAAAAAATAGTACTTTATTTTATGTGGTATTAAAAAACCACTCAAATAGCCAAGACACTACTCAGAAATAAAAACAAATCAGGAGGAATTGTGCTACGTAAATCTATAGTGATCAAAACAGCATGGTACTGGCACAAAAATAAAGAGGTAGATGTATGGAACAGAATTGAAGACCAAGAGGTGATCCCAGACACTGATCATCATTTGATCTTTGGTAAGCCTATCAAAAACTTAAACTGGGGGAAAGATTCCCTGTTTAACAAATGGTGCTGGGTTAATTGGCTGGAGACTTGTAGAAGACTGAAACTGGACCCACACCATTTGCCGTTATAAAAAATTGATTCTCACTGGATAAGAGATTTAAACTTAATGAAGATTCCTGTAGAGAGTTCAGAGGAAACACTTGAAGAAAATGGCCTGGGAAAACACTTTATGAGGAGGACCCCCCTGGGCAATTGAAGCAACACCAAATACATATTACTGGGATCTGACCAAACTTAAAAGCTTCTTCACAGCCAAGAACACAGTAAGTAAAGCAAGCAGACAGCCCTCAGAATGGGAGAAGATTTTTGCAGATTATGTCTCTGACAAAGGTTTGATAACCAGAATCCACAGAGAACTCAAACTTATGAATAAGAAAAGAACAAGTAATCCCATTTCATTGTGGGCAAGAGACTTGAACAGAAGCTTCTCTGCAGAAGACAGGTGCATGGCCTACAGACACATGAAAAAATGCTCATCATTGTTAATCATCAGAGCAATGCAAATCAAAACCACTTTGAAATATCATCTAACTCCTGTAAGAGTTGCCCAAATAACAAAATCCCAAAACTACAGATGTTAGCATGGATGTGGAGAGAAGCGAACACTTCTGCACTGCTGCTGGGAATGCAAACTAAATGTCCCTTCTGCAAAGAAGTTTGGAGAACACTTATGAAACTAAATATAGACCTGCCATTCTATCCTGTAATTCCTCTATTAGGTATGTATCCAGATGTCCAAATGTCACTTTACAACAAAGACATTTGCACAAGGATGTTTATTACAGCCCAATTGATAATCACCAACTTATGGAAACAGCCCAGGTGTCCATTGACCCATGAATGGATTAACAAATTGTGGTATATGTATACCATGGAATATTATACAGCCATAAAAAATGGAGACATGACCTCTTTTATGTTTACATGGATGGAGCTGGATCATATTCTTACTAAAGTATCTCAAGAGGGGACATTTCTTAAACTAATAGAGGACATCTACAGCAAACCCACAGCCAACATCATATTGAATGGAGTTAAATTGAAATCATTTCCACTTAGATCAGGAACCAGGCAAGGTTGTCCATTGTCTCCATTGCTCTTTAACATTGTAATGGAAGTTTTAGCCATTGCAATTAGGGAAGAAAAGGCGATCAAGGGTATCCACATAGGGTCAGACGAGATCAAACTCTCGCTCTTTGCAGATGATATGATCGTATATCTGGAAAACACTAGGGATTCTACTACAAAACTTTCAGAAGTGATCAAGGAATACAGCAATGTCTCAGGCTACAAAATCAACTCCCATAAATCTGTAGCCTTTATATTTACCAACAAAACCAAGCTGAAAAAACAGTCAAGGACTCTATTCCTTTCACAGTAGTGCCAAAGAAGATGAAATATTTGGGAGTATACCTGACAAAGGATGTGAAAGATCTCTACAAAGAAAACTATGAAACATTAAGAAAAGAAATAGCTGAAGAAGTTAACAGATGGAAAAACTTACCATGCTCATGGCTGGGAAGAATCAACATTGTTAAAATGTCCCTACTACCCAAAGCAATATATAATTTGAATGCAATTCCTATTAAAGCTCCATTGTCATATTTTAAAGATCTTGCAAAAATAATACTTCGTATTATATGGAATCAGAAAAAACCTTGAATAGACAAGATATTACTCAGAAACAAAAACAAAGCAGGAGGAATCATGCTACCAGACCTGAGACTATACTATAAATTGATAGTGATCAAAACAGCATGGTACTGGCACAAAAACAGAGAAGTAGATGTCTGGAACAGAATAGAGAACCAAGAGATGAATCCAGCTACTTACCGTTATTTGATCTTTGACAAGCCAATTAAAAACATAGTGACGTATGCGCAGGCCCCATGTACCAGGGGTGGCGGTTCAAACCCGGCCCTGGCCAAACTGCAACCAAAAAATAGCCAGGCGTTGTGGCAGGTGCCTGTAGTCCCAGCTACTCAGGAGGTTGAGGCAAGAGAATCACTTGACCCCAGGAGTTGGAGGTTGCTGTGAGCTGTGTGAGGCCACGGCACTTTACCAAGGGCCATAAAGTGAGACTCTGTCTCTACAAAAAACAAACAAACAAACAAAAAAAAAAAACAGTCAGTGGGGAAAAGATTCCCTATTTAACAGATGGTACTGGGTGAACTGGCTGGCAACCTGTAGAATTTTGAAACTGGACCCACACCTTTCATCATTAACTAAGATAGACTCTCACTGGATAAAAGATTTAAACTTAAGACATGAAACTATAAAAATACTTGAAGAAAGTGTAGGGAAAACTCTTGAAGGAATCGGTCTGGGTGAATATTTTATGAGGAGGACTCCCCAGGCAATTGAAGCAGTTTCAAAAATACACTACTGGGACCTGATCAAACTAAAAAGCTTCTGCACAGCCAAGAACATAGTAAGTATAGCAAGCAAACAGCCCTCAGAATGGGAGAAAATATTTGCAGGTTATACCTCCGATAAAGGTTTAATAACCATAATTCACAGAGAACTCAAACTTATTTGCAAGGAAAGAACACATGACCGCATCTCAGGGTGGGCAAGGGAATTGAAGAGAAACTTCTCCAAAGAAGACAGACGCACAATCTACAAACACATGAAAAATAGCTCATCATCCTTAATCATCAGAGAAATGAAAATCAAAACTACCTTGAGATATCACCTAACCCCAGTAAGAGTAGCCCAAATAACAAAATCCCAAAACCAGAGATGTTGGCGTGGATATGGAGGAAAGGGCACACTTCTACACTGCATGTGGGAATGCACACTAATACGTTCCTTCTGGAAGGATGTTTGGAGAATACTTAGAGACCTAAAAATAGGCCTGCCATTCGATCCTATAATTCCTTTACTAGATTTATACCCAGAAGACCAAAAGTCACAATATAACAAAGACATCTGTACCAGAATGTTTATTGCAGCCCAATTCATAATTGCTAAGTCATGGAAGAAGCCCAAGTGCCCACTGACCCACGAGTGGACTAGCAAATTGTGGTACATGTATACCATGGAATATTATGCAGCCTTAAAGAAAGATGGAGATTTTACCTTTTCATGTTTACATGGATGGAGCTGGAACATATTCTTCTTAGCAAAGTATCTCAGAAATGGAAGAAAAAGTATCCAATGTACTCAGCCTTAATATGAAGCTAAATTATAGCTTTCGTATGAAGGCTATAACCCAACTATAGCACAAGACTATGAGGAAAGGGCCAAGGAAGGGAAAGGGAGGGGGGAGGTTAGAATGAAGGGAGGTAATGGGTGGGGCCACACCTATGGTGCATCTTAGAATGGGTACAGGCGAAACTTACTAAAGGCAGAATACAAATGTCTATATACAATAACTAAGAAAATGCCATGAAGGCTAAGTTCAACAGTTTGATGAGAGTATCTCAGATTGTATATGAAACCAGCACATTGTACCCCTTGATTGCACTAATGTACACAGCTGTGATTTAACAATAAAAAAAAAAAATTAAAGGAAAAAAAGGAAATAGGGCCTTTTTCACTTGGACTGGTTTCTTTAAAAATAAGTAACATACAATTTAGCCTTAAATGAAAGTATATTTAATTGCTTACATAATGGGAGTAGTTTTAACAGTGATACATAAAATAAACAATACTGGGACAGATCATAAAATTTTTTTAAAAAACCATCATAGTTTATGACAGTCACTGCCTCTACAATAACTCTATGAGCTAAAAACTCTACCTAAACTCTTTAAATCAGCTGAATTCAGTACCCTACAATAAAGCAATGCTAAAGAAAGTATTAAGCTATTTCTAACTTGTATACCACACCTTTTAAACCCTGACCCAACAATGTTGTGGTGTAAGTTATAACTCTGCTTCAATTAGGGCCCACAATTAGAGTCACTACCATGACTTCCTACCAGGTCTTTAGGACTTTTTTGATCTGCTGCCTCACTTTTTCTATCTCCATTCCCCAATGTAAACCTACGTTCTACTATACACATAACATTTAATGACAACTGTATATTCCAAGGCATTCCATTCTATAGAGGTTTTAAGCAGTATGTGCCACTGATAGCTTGTCTGCCAGAGCAATTTAGAATTATAGACTGTTTTCCTGCCAAAGCAGAAATATGGTTAAGAGGTGAGGGACCAGAATAAAGCAGCATGAAAAAGGTCAGTATTCTGAAATCTCCAACACCAACTTAAAAGAGTTAAAAGTATATTTGGTTTTATATTTAAAATAAAATATTTCCTGATTTATAAGCACCAAAATGTTTGTAATTAGGGGAAAGAAAAGCAAATCTCACTGAAGAGGCAAATACAAAACAGCTTAATCTATCTATGTATTTCCCTTACATAAGATATGTAAAGGAAAATGACTGTTTCTGCTATAAGAAATTTAGGACTATTTTAAGATTGTAAGTATTCTACATCAAAAACTGAACATAAATTTCCAATCAGTGAGTGATTCTTATCCTTTTTAAGGAAAGACCTATTTTTTAGAGCACAAAACGTGTAGGCCCTTTGCCCTGAATATATATTTACCCCCTAAAATCTGCAGTATTACTTCAAAATATTCACAGAACTTCTCCTAATCATGGATCTTTGTTTTAAGAAATTACCTCTTCAGTAGCACCCATAGCTCAGTTGGTAGGGTGCTAGCCACATACACTGATTATGTATGTATCCCTGGTTTGAACCCAGCCTGGGCTTCCTAAACAACAATGACAACTGCAACAAAAAAATAGACAGGCATTGTGGCAGGTGCCTGTAGTCCCAGTTACTTGGGAGGCTGAGGCCAGAGAATCGCTTAAGCCCAAGAGCCTGAAGTTGCTGTGAGCTGTGATGTCATGGCACTCACAGGGTGAGTGCCAGGGTGACAGCCTGAGACTCAAAATAAATAAATAAATAAATAAATAAATAAATAAATAAATAAATAAATAAATAAAATAAAATAAATAAATTACCTCTTCCTAACAGATTTTAAGCTGCATTCAAGAGCAAGTCTTCTTCAGATATGTGCTTAGAATTGGGAACTAGGGCTGCACCCATGGCTTAGTGAATAGGGCACTGGCCCCATATATTGAAGGTGGTGGGTTCAAACCCAGCCCCTGCCAAACTGAAACAACAACAAAAAATAGCTGGGCGTTGTGGTAGGCATCTGTACTTCCAGCTACTCGGGAGGCTGAGGCAAGAGAATCGCCCAAGCTCAAGAGCTGGAAGTTGCTGTGAGCTGTGATGTCAGCACTCTACCGAGGACAAAAAAGTAAGACTCTGTCTCAAAAAAATAAATAAATAAATAAAAGAATTGGACACTAAAACCTTAAAATCGAAGAACCAATGATCTCACAATTTAAAGTCCATATAACTTCCAGAATTAGTTTATAAGAAAATTTGTGAAACATGAGTTCCCACCTTCGAAATTCATTTACATCATAAGTCCCTCATCCTAGTAATTCTAGCCCTTCTCAACTGCTACCCTTGTCTTCTCCCAGTTCATCCTCTATGACAGACCATTCTCCTGTCATTGACATTGAGATGATTCTCATTTTCATTTAATGAATATGTGCTGACCATCCACAATGTGATGGAATAGAGAAAAAGAGATACATGTTCCATGTCTTCACAGGGCTTACCATGTTGTTCCCTTCTATATCAACTAAAACACAATTTGGATCATTAAAAAATACTATTACCCTCTCATACATCTGTATTTTGTACCCTGAGTGTGAAACCTTAATAAGACAAACTATAGTATTGTCTTTGTTGATACCTTCCCGCATACCTGCCTCAACAAAACTAAATGCAGTGCTGGGTGCAGAACACTCCTTTAACAATGGCTAATTATGAGGTGTTTAAAACTTTATTATATACATAATACTTGTGCATTGTGGCAAAACTGGAAAATTCAGAAATTAAAAGACAAAAAAATTCTAATTACTTTTGAATTCAAAAACCCATCACTTTTTTTTTTTTTGAGACGGTCTTTTTATGTCGTCCTTTGTAGAGTGCCATGGTGTCACAGCTCCAGTAACCTCCAACTCGTGTCCTTAAGTGATTCTGTTGCCTTAGCCTTCCAAGTAGCTGGGACTACAAGTGCCCACCACAATGCCGGCTATTTTGTTGTTGTAGTTGTCACTGTTGTTTGGCAGGCCCAGGCCAGGTCTGAACCCGCCAGCTCCGGTGTATGTGGCTGGCGCCCTAGCCACCATCACGTTTTCAGACTGGATAATTCAAGATATCTCACTTTCTATACAAATTCATAATCATAATGATTTATGTATTGTTCCCTAAAAGTTTTAAATTTGCTCATGATTTAATACTTTCTTCTCTTAATCACCTTTGAAGATTCAGTTTGGAAAAGACCCAAGTAAACACCACTCACTAGGTATGTGTAAATTTAAATGATTTAACTGGAATCTCATCTGCATAACAGGAATAAGGTAAACTTTACAAAGATAACTGCAAGGAGCCAAGGAAAATTTATGTAGGAAAACAATTAGCTACTACAGAGCATATGTAATTATGCCTCTACCATCTATTAGGACTTCATAATGACTAACTCAAAGTGTGAGACTACATGTTTCCTTCTATGCTCAAAGGATTTTCAGTGTTTTCTGCTGCCTCCTCGC
This sequence comes from Nycticebus coucang, assembly GCF_027406575.1. Classification (NCBI taxonomy): domain Eukaryota; kingdom Metazoa; phylum Chordata; class Mammalia; order Primates; family Lorisidae; genus Nycticebus; species Nycticebus coucang. Next base: position 32,844,034 of record NC_069805.1, on the reverse strand, counting down.
TAATATCTAAGTATACAACAAAAGCAATAGGCAGGGGAAACTCTTGGACTGTAAGTGTGAATGGAATTATGAAAGAATTTAAAAGAACAATCACCCCCATTAGGGTAGTACATGGAGAGAGTCAAATCCTTCGAGGGTTTGTGAAGGGGCAACGGTGCTATAAAAGTTGTCATTCAAAAGAAAAAGGCAAGAAAAAATATTTGCAACATGCAAAGATTAATAATTGCTAAGGATTATGCAAAAAGAAACTGGAGCATTAAATTTGTTTTTTTAACTTAAGTTTTTTATTGTAACAATGGCATAATTAATTTTGCAATGTAAAAACAATAAATTGTTATTTGTTCAAATTCTTGATTGCTACTTTTAGATATTTTGAGTAAGAAGAAACAAAGAGAAAAAAATGACCAAAGGATATGAAGTGTCAATTCATAGAAGAGAAAATGCAAATAATTATTTCCCCATATATTAGCAAATGACTCAAATTCCTATAGCTACAGTCAAATATCTTCATATGAAGATTAAAGGTAAAAGCCCTAAAATGTGAAATAAAAATGGCAAAATTTAAATTTAATTAACACAAATATGTAAGTTTATAAGTATCTATGTAAGCACAGATCTCTTTTGACTGGGGGTTTGTGAAGCACTAAAACATTAAGACCTGAAAGAGGAGGAGTAGAAGGAGTCATGTGGGAGAAAAAAATGACAAAAGAAAGGAAGAATGATGAGTAAGACAATTTGCTGTCAATAATTCTTGTTTACTTTCAATAACATGAAGACAAATATAATAGAAACATGATAAAGAGGTATTTTTTTGCTCCTGTTCAACTGCAGTTTAAAGAACACTCTTCTTCATTCTTGAGGTTTTCTGGGGGTTTTTTGTTTTGTTTTTGTTTTTGTTTTTTTGAGACAGAGTCTCACTATGTCACCTATGGTAGAGTACCATTGCGTCACAGCTCACAGCAACCTCAAACTCTTGGGCTTAAGCAATTCTCTTGCCTCAGCCCCCCAAGTAGCTGGTACTACAGGCACGTGCCACAATGCCCAGCTACCTTTTGAGATGTTTTCATAAATACTGGAAGACAAGGATAATTTCTGAAGGCTGAACTACTGGGTTGATCTTGAGAAAAAATTTCTGAACATAATCAACTTAATGTTTATATAATATATAAATTTAAAATAAGGTCTAGCATTGGAAATATTCTGATGACAATTTTTAAAGTATTTTCTTAACTAGATATGTAACACGCTCTTATCATATATTAAAATGATATGCATTAAAGTATCTAACAGTACCTAGTGTACAGAAGCTCAACTAAAGTTCTCTTCCTTGATCACCAAGTCACTTCCAAGTAATGAAAATTAAATTCTGGTAGAAAGGATTTATTCTAAATGAAAGGTTGCAAGATGTAAGTATAGAGCACTGGAATTCAGGTCAAAGTTCTATTATTAATTCCGATATTCTTGTGCAAATTATGATAGAAAATATTCTGTGAAATTTTAACTTCTTCATGTCACTGTCTTTACCATCATTCCCCATTACTACTAATTAGTAAGGCTGTATGAGGAATGTTTTTAATGTTTATTTCTACCTTACTTTGTTACAGAAGAGGCAAACAGAACAGAAATATAGTTGTGTACTAATATTAGTCATATTTTCCTTAATTATGGACTAAATGCAAAGCAATATTCAGAAAGGTAAACTACGACATATTGTGAAACAATTTTAATGCAATAAATAGATTTTAAAGAATTGACCAAAGAAAACACAAGTTTTAGAATTTTTACAAACCAAAGACAAAAAAGTGACTTCTACCCTATAAGTTTGCGGCTTCATAATTTACCTCCTTTATGTGCCTCAATTTGGAAGCATTTCCACGTTTAAACTAAATTTTCTAAGAATTTCAGTTTGAATTCAAATTTCTTAGAATTTTAGGGGGTCTCACTAATCAGAAAAGCTGGTCTTGGATGCTATTTTCTAACCTGTACAAACTCAAACTTTCTATTGCTGGGATCTATTCCTTTATAAATTCCTAAATCACTTTGGTTAGTTATCTTTTTTTCTTTAGCCCCTATAATTAAAGTATGTCTCTTTAGGGTGGCGCCTGTGGCTCAAGGAGTAGGGCGCCGGTCCCACATGCCAGAGGTGGCGGGTTCAAACCCAGCCCTGGCCAAAAACCACAAAAAAAAAAAAAAAAAGTATGCCTCTTTATTTATTTATTTATTTACTTATTTATTTGCAGTTTTTGGCAGGGCTGAGTTTGAACCCGCCACGTCCAGCATACGGGGCCAGTGCCCTACTCCTTTGAGCCACAGGCACAACCCTAAGTATGTCTCCTTAGAACAATGACGTGAATATCAAATTGAAGTTATGTTAGCATATCCTCTTATAATATTAACAACTACAATTCTTTAGCTGTTGAGAATAATTTACTTTTGATGATATAAAAACAACAATAACACAACAAATATATAAGCATCTCATAAAAAGGCTTGCTGGTCTATTTTCTATGACTCTCATAAGGTCTTTTCCTTTTATTTTTTAACCACCCATATGAAGTAGAATAGCTGGCCTGCAAATATTTTCATGAAGTCTGAAATTTAAGAAACACTGCCTTAAAACTTTTTAAAAACCGGATGTTTAGCTTAACACAGCAGTGGTTAAGAAGAGAAATGACATCTGTTACTTATTTAGCTGTATGAATATGTTGATATCTACACATCACATAAGCCTATGTCTCCTATGTTCAAAGCCTATGTCTCCTTTGCCATGTCATAATAATTTGATCTGTTTTACAGGATTGTTAAAAAATAATTTCTAAAATAATTCACTTAAAACAGAGTACTGCATATTCTAAGTACTCAGCAAGTATCTATGATTATCATGACCTTTGTTTTTAAAGATAAACTCTGATAATCTATACAATACTGCAATATTGATATATTGATTTCTAGTATTATCAATTTAAAGCCGTAAAAGATTTTAAAACAGCAAAAGCAAACACAACCCCTATTTTACATTTCTATATATTTTAGATCTACCAGATGACCTTAATATGAACTATTCAAAATTGACTTTATAAAGGAAATTACCTCCTGCTATTGCCATATCTGGAAACTAGCAAGAGACAAATTAACATTGCTACCAAGGTACTTTCACTATTACTTTCAAAAAAGCCACTGTCGGTTAAAGCAGCAGAGTATGCATAAGTATATACTAGAATGTTTTCAAATGCTAGATGAAGAAACTTCATATTCTCCAGGGGAAATCAGGCTCTAACTGCAGTATTTAAAATGTTCATAAGCAGCTTTACTCAAATTAGAACTCAGTAGGGATCAGAAAATGTATCTATAGGGAGTTATGTGCTAAAATAGCAGATGCTGAAAACAATAAAGCTAGGGCTAAGCAAAAACTTAGGAATCTACACACCTTGTTATAAGAATTGTATTTTTAAAATATCACTACTTTTTAATCTACATAAAAGTTTAGAGTTTACAGTGTGATTTCTTATTTGTTCCAACCAACAACACTATAAATTATGTAGGAAAATTACTTTTGTCGATAAGGGCAGCAAGGGGGAAAGTTAACGTGTTATGTCAAAAACTACTGTTAGGAAGTGACAAATCAAGAATTTAAAACCTGGACTTCTCGCTTATACTGATATTTCAGGGTTCCTTCCACAACTCCAAAAAGCTACTTCTAAGGAAAGGGACAAATAAGCATCTTCCCAAAAAGAAATCGCTAGGCTAAACTACAGACTGCTTTAGCTACATACTAGCTGTAAGTGATTTCACCTTATCAGGCCTTTATTTTCTCATCTGTAAAATGAGGGAAATGGATTAGCAAACAAGAGGCCCCTGCCAGCCTAAGGAGAAATCTACAAGATTGCACCCATTACAGCAGGCGGGCTACTTTGCCCGTTATTGTTAGCAACAAATTCCAAGTCAGACAATAGTGTTAATAGCTCTCCTAAGCAACCTACTGTAATTATCAAACAAATTCTTCACGACTGACAGATTTTACCTCAATATCATTAAGTTTATACACAGAAAACAGTCTAAACCTCATAGGGACTATAATGGAAATGACTAATCTCACTAACCATTCTTTTTAGTTTGAAAAAGTGCTCTTAAAACATAACAGTTTAAAGAAAATTTATGGGTCAACTAATACCAAAAAAACAAATATTTTTACAATTATTCTTCACAATGTGTTCCAACAAAGGGTTTCCCAAATATCTCAACTACCAGTTCTCCAGTCTATCTCAGAAGAATGTTACGGTTCCGACCGACTTCTACAGAAAAATGGGTAACATCGACAACTCAATAAAAACATCTTCCTTTCAACTTCGTTCCACATGTTGGACACCGCTCCAAATAAACTGAGGCTTTTTTCCTCAGATAATAAAGAACCAATACCAGAGACTGCATAATATATTTTTAGCTACCAAGTTCTTTCCTCATTTAAAGATTTTTGCTCTCTTTACTTCTGCTCAAATATTCTTCATGGAATAACGTGTGTATGGAATACACCAGATATTTCTCCTTTCCCAGCTCTGCTTAGTTCATGAAACCAGTCCAACAAAAACTAATTCTTAACAACTACTATAAAAACTATATGGGATAGAGAATATTAAAGGTATCCTATAGTTTAATTTTTATTCCATAAATACACTAAACATTCTGGTTTTCTGTTATCTTAACAACTTGCCTGTCTCTAAAATAGAACACATAACTTGAAATGGTTAAGCCTGCCCTAAGTCAAGCTGCCGGTAGAGCTTTAGAAATTTCGTCAGTGCTTGCGTCAACAATACAAGATCCTTACCAGGTAAAACTTTTCCTCCCCTGTCTGTAATCTCCCAGGAAACATTTATAATCTTTAAATGTTTTGCTTTTAACCCAAATTAAAGATTTTTCTCAAAAAAGTTAATATAAGGATTTCATTTTAGACAGTTGACCCTATCTCATTTTGCTTTTATGTCATTTGGCACCAATAGAATACATGCTTTCCTAGTTCTCAGCTAATCTCCAGGAAAACCTTTGTATGATTTCAGAAACTGAAACAGATCGGTGCCCAAGATTTTAAAAGACCTATTTCACTCATTAGCCTTCCTTCATAATTTAAAATAAAAAAGGAATACATGCCGGAGAAAATATGTTCATTCCAACTTTAATATTAGAGATAATCCCAAAGAGTTACATATCACTGGATCTACAAAACGTTTCACTCGAGTTCGCAGTTCAGCCATGGTTGCCCAGTGGAAATTCCAAACCTGGTGAATACACTGCTTTAAATGTTTCCTACGATTTCAACTAGTGCAATATTGTTAACTTCCCGTCCTAAACAGTTTCCTACTGTTATTATTAAAACATCTGTCAGCTTCTGGGCTTTGGTAACCTCTTTGTACAACCATTTATTCAACATTCAATGCTTTGGGATCCTCAAGTACCGGTCATTCCACACCACTCCTGAAAATGAAATCTCAGTACCTGACACGCTCCCATCATCACTTGCAGTGGAAAAACCACAGGGAGAGCTGATTGCCCAACGCAGCAATGTTAACTCACAACTGCATTTAAGACAGCACGGCTGCTCTCCTTTTGACGTGAAGACTACTAAAGCAACAATTTCTTCTTGCTTCCATAGGCCTATCCCTGGACCCTGGCTACCTCCAACACTCCTGACCCGAGCGCCGCAGCTGAGCCTCAGGGTCCTCACCGGCACCTAGACTGGCGGCGGGAGCGTGCCCCCGCCTGGCCGGTCGGGCCGCAGCACGCAGACGGCGCCCTCTCGCACGCACACGGCGCCGTCTCGCACGCACACGGCGCCGTCTCGCACGCACACGCCCTCCAGCCATGTTCCGGGAGCGGCAGCAGCCCAGCGAGAGGCGAGAGGCGCTGCCCCCACCCAGCTGGCGGCTCCCAGGGACGCCGGGAAGATCCGCGTAGGGGGCCACTAACAGCCTGTCACTGTCAGGCTGGCGGCGCCTCCGCACAAGGCTGGCAGGATGGCGCGTCCAGTGCCGGACGGGTGACTAAGGTGAGTCTCCTACCTCGCTCCGGGGGTCTCCTCCCAGGCACAGGGGACAGGCTGGAAACTGCACGCCTCTTTCCTCCTCTCCTGTCGCCACAGACCCCTCGCCCGCACAGACGGAGGCACGGCCAGCTGAGCAGGGTTTACCCCCTGAACGAGTGCCTCAGCGTGGCCGTCGCTGTCGTCCTCTTCCTGGGCTGCAACCGCCACTTAGCCGACGGACTGGGCTTAAAAACATCTCCAGGCTCAGTCCGTCACTCACCACAGCCTCCTAGCTCCCAGGACAGCGCCGCTGGGCTATGGGCTGTTGCGTGGGCACGTGACTCCCCCGGCACAGGACGGTGGCGTGACCATCCCGCCTCCTGGCACCCGCCCCTCCCGCTGCTCTAAGGAGAAGCATTTTGAGCAGCAGGGCGGGGGAGGAGGAACTACCAAGTGGGCGGTGGGGTGGGGGCAAGCGGGAACTGCTCCCTTCGCACTGCTCAGTCTACCTGCTCCACCAGGCTGTCGCTGCTTGTCCTCTGTTGTCACCCACCATGAAAAGGATGAGGCAGCACAGGTGCCGCTGACACTGCGGAGCAAACGAGTTCTGCAGTTGTTTTGGGGCAACCATAGCAGTGGCTGTGACTGGGAGACTCCTCGAAATGGCGGTGATGAAGAGGCTCCAGGTAGGATACTAACACATACTTTTTACAGGGGGTGAGTAAAAGAGTTTGAGTTTGGGGCGTCGCCTGTGGCTCAGTCGGTAGGGCGCTGGCCCCATATACCGAGGGTTGCGGGTTCAAACCCGGCCCCGGCCAAAAACTGCAGCCAAAAACTGCAACCAAAAATAGCCGGGCGTTGTGGCGGGCGCCTGTAGTCCCAGCTACTCGGGAGGCTGAGGCAAGAGACTCACTTAAGCCCAGGAGTTGGAGGTTGCTGTGAGCTGTGTGAGGCCACGGCACTCTACCAAGGGCCATAAAGTGAGACTCTGTCTCTACAAAAAAAAAAAAAAAAAAGTTTGAGTTTGGCCACAGGAAAGCCGATGCGAGGACCACAGCTTGGGGCTGAGGCGAGGGTTTCTACCCCACCAAGCAGCTCCTGCCAGCAGGCTGCCCGTCGGCTGAGGCGGGGTGGCAGCGTGCTCCTCCCCTCCGCCTGCACCTGCGCCTAGAACAAATTGTCCCAGGCTCCAGGTGGGGCCCGGTACCCGCGCAGTGACATGGACCTGTCCAGGGGGATCGCAGGACACCTCTCAGTAACATCTTCTGATGGCCTTTTTGAAAGAGAAATTTCAGTGTGATTTTCCAGATGTGGTATACTGAGCGTTTAAGAGGGAACAGCCCAGGTACACTGAAAGCTTGCATAAGGAAAGCCTTGCATGAAAGCTTCATGTGAGACAGACATGGAGAAGGCAGGATTCTGGGCCTAGTTGTTTGCATCAACCATTTTGGGTAGCATCTGATTAAGTGGCAAATGCGAGGTGGCACGTGTGTTGACTTGGCTGTCTGATTCAGAGGTGGCCCTTTCAGGTGAGGTGAATGTGATACTCAGGTAAGGTGTGACTTCCACTTGACTTCTAACAATCTGATTCGATTCTGTGAGTGGGGAGACCAAGAAGAGGGCATTCTAGCAGAATGGAGCTTGATTTAGGAAACGTAAAGAAATGACACTGGGGAAGGAATTGAAATTATCTTTTATTTATAAATATTAGTGGTCTATTTTTTGATACTTCAAAAAAATAATAAGAAAAAGTTAACTGATGATTCCATACTGAATCTCAGAGTCAAAGCATTCTGTAATAGACATACTCTTACTTGACATACTCTTGTTTCCTTGCATTATTATTATTATTATTATTGCTTAATATTTCAATGTAGCAATTGTCTGATTCCTTTCCTGAATGTATTTATATTTGTTCGTTCTTTACGAAGTTTTTGTTTCTAGTCCTTATTTTAAACATTGTTATTGTTATTAAATTTGAAGCCTTTTTAGTTTTGCGAAGACAAAAAAATGGAAACCTAATAAACACATATATATGTAAAAATTTAAAAAATAAATGAAATTGGGGAAGGTGGGTGGCAGGTATGTAGGAAAATTTAAGCAGTAGTTATGTTAAAGAGTTGAGATTTGATGATGTAGACATTGAGGAGCCATGAAAGAAATTGCTTTTGCTTATTTTCTGCAGGTGCAGCCACATGATGAATGAGAGAATTTGAGATTATCATGGCCCGGTAATGTCTGACAATTCTGAGGTGCGATTCAAAGACTGGAGGAGGGACCAAACATTTTTCATTTATATGAGGTGATACAGAGTGATTTTAGGACACTTTGTGTTTTGATGAATGATGAAACTCCAATGGAGACAGTTTACTGTTAGGTCTCTGTATGTTTTATGGTCTGCTGGTTCCCAGGATTATGAATGAGTACTGGGACTAAGTTGAGCTGATGATGGAGTGATCACAGGTACAAAGCAATGCTAGTTTATTATAGCAAAAAGAAAGAAGCTATATGAAGTAAAAGCAAAGAAGAAAACTACACAGGATGAAACAATGTGAAAATATGTCCCAGAAAAGGGGGAACGAGTCAGTCTCCATGAGTTGAGAAAGACCCCAAAGTCTAGTCTGAGACCACTGCCTTTGATGTGCTCACTAGTTTATCCCACCTCCCTCCTGGGAGGACTGGTTATCATTCCTGGCGTATGGGGCGATTGACAGTTTGGGGTTATAGAACAGATTACATAACAGTTTGGTTATACATGTTACCGTAGAATGTTTCCCTTTCTACCCATACCTCTTTCCCAGAATCCTTCACAAAAGCCCCACCCATGCTATGCTAATTAGATAGTAATGATCCCTAGGTCAGTTAAATGTCACCAGGAACTCCTCACTGGATATGTTCTCACCAGGGAACAGTTTCTAGCTGTAATCTGGTTCCTAGCAACAATTTGGTCCCCACTCTCTTTCCTTAGCCACTTCCTTCCCACATGTCTACACTCTGCTAGACCTAACTTTATTTCTTTGGCTGTTGGTGCTGCCTGTGTTATATGGAGCAAACTATGAGTGGGTTTGTTATCAGGATGATGGCACTGTAAGCAATAGTCTCTTTCTCACTGATCATGGCCAGTCACTCTGGGCCCAGAGGAGCTGACGGTGGGCCAGGCATTGTTATTTACTAAGCATGCTGCATATATCACACACGTGAGGAACTGACGTGCAGGGTTGCTCAGGAGACTTCTTTCAGCTCACACAGTGGTGGTGCTGAGGGGCAGTCCCAGGTCGGTCTGGTTCCGAGGCTGAGCCTCTGTGTGCCTGTTACTAAAGCATCCTTGATGGCCATGTCCGTTTGATTCTGCTTTACTGAAAAATGTTAGGAAGCCAATGAATGCAAAGATTTAAAATAGGTTTTTGGAGAGATTTTCTGAGGCTGTGTGGAATATAGCTAACTATAGCTATATTAACTAACCAGAGGGTGAGTTATGGTGGAGAGAGTTACATTTCATTGCTTTTCTTGAGCCACAACTGTATCCTTGTCACCTGTTAAAAGCTGACCTAAATCAATCATGTGCAACTCCTGAGCAGGTGAAGTTTAGCTATTCCCTAACAGCCTTGCAATTTACCAGTTTTTAAAATACGTGTATTTAAATTTTTTAAACTGTGGTAAAATGCTTATAACATAAATTTACCATCTCAACCAGTGAAGTATACACTTTAACATTGTTAAGTATGTTCCCATTGTTGTGTAGCTGATCCTCAGAAACATTTTAATTTTTGTATAACTGAAATTCCATACCAGTTAAATTGCAACAACTCCCCATTCCTTCTACACTAAAGCCCTGGCAACTGCCGTTCTACTGTCTAACTCTGTGCCATTGACCACACTAGATAGGTCACATAAGTGGGCTTGTACGGTATTTGTCTTTTTGTAAGCGGCTTGTTTCATTTCATACACTTTTATCCTTGTAGCATGTGTCAGAATATCCTTCTGTTTTTTAAAGGTTAAGTAATTTCCCATTATATGTGTATCTTGTAAAATATCCTTTCATTCATGGACGGGTTGCTTGCTCCTGTCGATGAGTATACAAATATCTCATCAAGATCTTGTTTTCTTAGTCATTGTGTTAAGACATTTATAGTCTACATTTAGTAAGTTTCACACGTACACTTGTAAGATGCACCATAGGTATAATCCCACCAATCACCCTCCCTCCACCCATCCTACCCTCTCCCCTCCCCTCCCTCTCCCCTTTCCCATGTTCTTAGGTTATAACTGGGTTATAGCTTTCATATGAAAGCCATAAATTGGTTTCATAGTAGGGCTTAGTACATTGCATACTTTTTCTTCCGTTCTTGAGATACTTTACTAAGAAGAATATGTTCCAGCTCCATCCATGTAACATGAAAGTGGTAAAGTTTCCATCTTTCTTTAATATTTCACAATAACTAAGAAAATGCCAGGAAGGCTATGTTAACCAGTGTGATGAAAATATGTCAAATGGTATATAAAACCAGTGTATGGTGCCTCATGATTGCATTAATGTACACAGCTATGATTTAATAATAATAAAAAAGACATTTATCTTGTTAATTAAATAAGCCACTAATGTCACCAATGAAAAGCCATTTCTGATACTCAGTATGCTAAACAGAGAAGCCTCTGGTGTTGATCAAGATATGAATGAACGGCTGAAAGATATGTGAGTAACTAGAATGCTTGGCTGGGTCTGAAATGTGGCCCTAGTAACATGATCCTAGCTGACTCTGGGAATCTGAACACCCAATTAGGACCAATGACTGTTGCTAAAAGTAAAGCTTAGACTAACTGATCTAAATGTTGCATCCTATAGTAAATACATTACAGGAATAGCAACATCTGTCTATTGCTTTGACTCATTTTCTTTCTAGTCTTAATGATCATAGCATGTTTTTTCGTTTTCTGTCTTGTCCATACTGTTCTTCTCTCTGTGTTACTTTCTGTTGATCAGAGATATTAGGGAAAGATACCCAAGCAGGGAAAATGCTGCAAACACGGGGCGTGAATATGTTGACATATCTATCTTAAAATGATCAAACTTGTTTTTCCTAAATCCTAATGAGATTTCTGAGGTGTTTATAGGTCTTTAAGTGGGCTCCTTTGTGAAATGTACAGTTTAATTCCTGGCTCTAGAGATCTTTATAAACTACCTTCTCAGTCTGTTCAGATTGTACTTTTGCATCTGGCAAAGACTCTGTTGGCCAGAAGAGTTTTATCTAGTACTTTTATTCTTGGCAGGTTGACTTACTTTTTCATGATGTCACTCCCGGTTTCCAACCTGTACCCCAGATAAGTCCGTTTCCTGGGCTTTTTGTTGTTGAAAGCACAGCCGCTACTATTGCCGATTGGTGCCCAAGTATGTGACATTCCCACAGGTGTATAAACAATTCTTGAAAGAACATCTATTCAAATGAGTTTATGATGGTAGCTCAGAGTGTTCTCTGATTGTCTGGATCACCTGACCTTATAATTCCCTGTAGTCCTACATAGCGCCTCTCTCTCCAAAGAAAGAGACACAGATTTGGGTGGTGCCTGTGGCTCAAAGGAGTAGGACGCTGGCCCCATATACCAGAGGTGGCAGGTTCAAACCCACCCTGGCCAAAAACTGCAAAAAAAAAAAAGAAAGAAAAAGAAAAAAGACAGAGAGACTTAGATTTTACTATAGAAAAAAATGGTGACAGTAGGGTTAAAAAAAAAAAAAGACTGAAAGTAATGTGTATCTTAGTAATCTACATTGAATAGTATAGAATGCTAATTTAATTAACCAATTTGTAGAAAACATTTTAAATTGTACATAAAACCAGCACATTGTACCCCATGATTGCATTAATGTACACAGCTGTACTTTAATAAAAAAAGTCTTATATAAAAGCTTATGTGCAATTTAAAATAGTTTACTGGTAAACTAATTTACACACTAACTTTATGGCCACCCTGTATGTGATTTACACAGGAATGATTTTGCAATATGTTAGTCAAGGTTTATTTTTCCATCATTGAATTTATAGCATTTAAACCGTTTTTTTTTTTTTTTTAATCTAGCAAGATCAACTTTACACCTGGGCTGCCGTCAGTCAACCGACACACTCTTTGGATTACTCCGAGGGGCAGTTTCCCAGGCGAGTCCCATCTGTGTCACCATCGTCTAAGCCTCCTGAAGAAGAACAGAGGCCAATGGATACCGGAGCAGGTAGGAGACCAGGACAGGGAATGTTCTGCAAGTGCGTAACATGATGGGTCTTTAAAACACTGCTTGCTGGGTAGTGAGTCTGTTTCTCTTCTAAGTATTTTTTAGAGTATAATCTTCAGATAAACCAATTAAAATTGCATTGCTAAGAGGCTTGTTAAGTCAAAGATTCTTTTGCCCCACTTTTAGGCTTGCTGAGTGAGAATTTTAGGGACGGAAAATTGGAATTCTCCAACAATTATGATATCTACTAAAGTTGGAGAACTACTACCACCAGATGTCCAGTGGGAGCCATTGCTGGAGGCAGGAGCTCTACATCCTGCCTCCATTAAGAGAGCCACAAAGTGGGGACATTTCTGTCTGTCGCCTTCGAAGGAGTTATGGCCACCATACCATGTCCCTTTGAATCTCTTCACTTTAATGTAGAGGATTTTTTTCTTGCTTTTTTTTTGGGGGGGTGGAGGGAGGTTGATGCTTTTTTTTGTTTGTTTGTTTTTAACTATTTTTGCAGTTTTTGTCCAGGGCAGGGTTTGAACTGCCACCTCCAGTATATGGGGCCAGCGCCCTACTCCTTTGAGCCACAGGCACCGCCCCTTTTCTTAATCCTTTATCTTCAGAAATAACCTGGTGAGGTAAGTTAGAGAGTTTTATTAAATCTCATTTTTTTTTTTTTTTTTGTGGTTTTTGGCCGGGGCTAGGTTTGAACCCGCCACCTCCAGTATATGGGACCGGCGCCCTACTCCTTGAGCCACAGGCGCCGCCCTTTTTTTCTTTCCTTTTTTTTTTTTTAAATCTCAGTTTTATTTATTTTTTTCTTTTCTTTTTTTTTATATTGATTTATTTTTATTAAACCATAGCTGTGTACATTAGTTTGATCATGGGGCACCATACACTTGGTTCATAGATCGTTTGACACATTTTCATCACATTAGTTAACATATCTTTTGTAGCATTTTCTTAGTTATTTTGCTAAGACCTTTACATTCCACATTTACTAGGATTCACATATACCCTTGTAAGATGCACCGCTTTTAAATAAAATTTTTTACTAGTATAGCATTCACATATAATCTGTTTTCAATTTTAATTTGGGGTTCTTCTTTTCTATTCTTTTCTCTTTTTTTTTGTGCAGTTTTTGGCTGGGGCTGGGTTTGAACCTGCCACCTCTGGCATGTGGGGCCGGCACCCTACTCCTTTGAGCCACAGGCGCCACCCTTCTTTTCTTGTTTTCTTTTTTTTTTTTTTTTTATTTTGTTGCAGTTTTTGGCCAGGGCCATGTTTGAACCCGCCACCTCTGGCATATGGGGCTGGCATCCTACTCCTTAAGCCACAGGCGCTGCCCATCTTCTATTCATTTCTTTCATTGTCTTAAAGTATTTTGAATTGCTGACTGGGAAGATAGCATGCGATAAGCATCAGCTTTATTTGCAGCAGTTCAGGTGATCTCCAAGCCCAATGCTAGGAAAACACTTTTTTGTACAGAATAAAGAGTCATGTTTATGTTACAACACTTTAGGGACTTTGGTTGTTTTATCCCTTGTTTTTCCCTCATTTTGATGTTGTAAATCCCCAACTTCTTCTCTATTGATTGACCAGGAATAAATATTGAGATTTCTGATGATGGGAAAAAAAGTAAATAAAAGGACATCATTACTATTCATAGGATCTCCCCACCCATCTCCATATTTTCATAACTGGTAGCATAAGTAGTAAAGTTAAGAATTTTGATGTTTCTTTCTGATTGGTTCATAGAGAGAAAGAGCATCATTAAAATCTTAATTTGGATTTATAGTAAAAGTGGATAACATGGGAGCCTGGAGCTCGGGCTCTGCCACCTATGAGCTTTGTAATCTTAGACAAATTTCCTAACTACTGTACTCAGTTTTCTCATTTGTGAAATGGTGATGAGCCCTGGTTTCTACCGCACAGGCCTATCTTAAGGATTTTATGACATTATGTAAAGCATCAGAACTCAGAACGCAATACCTGGCTCCCTGTATTTATGGTTATTATAATTATCTTTATTTCACATTATCTTCCTCATGAGCTCCCTTCAAAACTAACAATCCAAGCGGATTTTATTCCAGGCTCCTGCCTGGAGTCCAGCTATGGTAGCGTAGCCTCCTATTTTTATTCCAGTCTCTAGAGCAGCAGTTCTCAACCTGTGGGTCACGACCCAAAGGACCCTTTCACAGGGGTTGCCTAATATCAGATATTTACAACACGATTCATAACAGTAGCAAAAATTACAGTGATGAAGTAGCAATGAAAATAATTTTATGGTTGGAGGTCACTACAATATGAGGAACTGTATTAAAGGGTTGCAGCATTAGGAAGTTTGAGGACCACTGCTCAACTAAGAGAGATATTTATGCCTTTCTTCTTTCTGTCAGTGTGCTGAAAGGGGACCTGCACTCGACCTTGAATCTCCATTTAATGCCCAGTATTTTTCAATCACTGCCAAGTGTTGATGGCTGTACTCACCATAAACGTTCTATGTAAGATTCTGAGTTGATGAAAACACAGAGAACAATTGATCTAAGACCAGGGCAGAGTGCCTTAAAGCAAAGATTTTTAGAGATGAGGGACTTCTAACATCATAGCACCTGAAAATAAAACAAGTGTGTGAAAGTACTTTTAGGTTTCAAAGGAAAAGCATAGAACTAAATGCATTAATCCTATTATATACATTGTTCTATTTGATCCTACTATATACGTTGTTATATTTGTTTATGTTAAAGATCATTTATTGGCAGGAAATACCCAGATGTAGATATAGAATTAGTCAATTACGTGGCGATCCCTTTTTAGAGTTCATATCCTGTGTTTTGCATTGTAGATGAGGGTGATAATTCCATGTGTTTTGTTCCCTACTATATCTTCTTCACCTTTTCTAACTGAAACATTTATATTATATTCTAAAATTTTAGGGTACTCTAAAAAATATTATGAAACATCTTATGTTACTAGTTTCTGGAGGGGCACTGATTAAAAGCGTAATGAAAGTGATAATCTGAATCTTAGTTTGGTAAACAATGGTTGTTGGGATTGATACCAGGCAAGTTGTCACCTAGTGTTTTTTTTTTTTTCTTTATGATGTGATGTAGCTTGTAAAATGCTAGAGCAAGTAATTTTTAATGCAATAACTTGTCTCCTTTTAAAATATGCATTCTTGAAGAGGATGATGAGGGTAGGTAGAAAATAATTTCACTTGAGACTTGTCTTTCTTCAGTTGCCTTAACCCCGACAGTCATGGAGTATTCCTTGGTTCAAAGTGATCTAATGGTGCTTTCTAACCATTTCCTGCTATGACTCCATGACATTCCTTTGTAAAGACATTTCCATAGGGCAGTCTCATTCCTAGAGAGCCAAACCACACTCTCTTCTAGTCAGTCAAGAGTGAGAATGTCAAAATGACAGGGAACATCTTGTCTAGATTCTCGTGTTCTGTATCAATTGCAAAGTTTTATAATTAATAATAGCAATAAACTATTTGCAGTACTTAACTGATGGCTACTTCACATTGTGTTTAACATGGTTAAAATGTGGTGTATGCAACACATGGCTTCTTTCAATTTTAAGTTAAAGAGTTTGATGACTTTTTTCTTTTTGAAGAGAGACTTACAGATTCAACTTAGAAAACGGAGAAAAATGTTTTCAGCTGTTACTAATTCGCATGTAAAAGACATTCTGTGTGATGTAATTACACAGAATGATTCAATTACACAACTGATTCAGCTTCCTGGTGCTCCCTCTTCTGCCTTTCTCAAGCATTATCTCACTGATTTTTCCATGATCTCTTCTGTGAAAGAGGCTTTTCTCCATCTTTGCATGGTGATGAAGGAATGGACCTTTTCTTATATGCATGTGGAGGCCAAGGTGAGGTCTGGGTGCCTCTGCTCACCAGGAGTCCTGGGAATCTTTTCTTCCCATTTCTCTGTGCACTTGGGGCACACTGTCATGCAGATGGGCCCCACCTGTTGAAGTCTACAGAATGCTTTCTAGAAGGATAAGCCTGGTTGCAAAAAAAAAGTTAGGAAGTAGAAATATACTGCAAGGGTTGGTGGTAGAAACTGATAAGCAAACCTTTCCGTTTATCTTGTTTTGTCTTTATCTTTTGTCTTCATTTCCCTTTATCATCCAGTACACCCACCCACGCTGGTTGTCCTGTTTCTGGAGTTCCATGACATTTTATGCATATCTCTGCCATTTGAATTATTTATAAAATATATTGTACTTGTGTTGTTGTGCCCAGGTCTCCGGGTACCCCTCATAAATCACCCATAGACCAAGTCCAATGCAAAAGCAAGAGGTAGTTTATTCACAAGCTTGGGCCTGGGCTTCTCTGTTCCTGAAGCAGCAGGAGAGCAGAGAAGCCCTGACCGCAGAGGGAAGAGCAGTTTTAAGGATACAGAAAGGAAAAAGAGAGAGGGGATAAGGGCTTAGGGAAATGGACAATTTTTGACTTGGGCTGATTGCTTAGGGGAAAGATTTACTAGTAATGGGGCCAAGGGTGAGTGTCATTATCTCGGGGCAGACATACTGGAGCTGGGGGTAGGGGAGGAAGCAGGTTGCCTATCACCTTTGGTGTGCAGCTGCAAATTGAAGGCTGCAGGGTGAAGTGGGGTAAGTGAAGGCTGTGAGACAAAATGGAGTTAGTTTTAACAAAATGGAGTTAGCTTGATCCTTTCAGTATCTGCTTATATGCACATGTCTTTCCTGTGGACTTCCAGCATTTCAAGATTGTTTGGTTTTCTTGGAAAAATATTGAAATAAATAAAAAAAAATCTACTTAGTACATCAATGCAGGACTTGAAAGAGACTTTTGTCTGTGTACTAAAACAGTTTGTGGGTTATTTTAGGGGCTCAATACTAAGTTTCAAAGGCCTTCAATAGAGTTACACAAAATCAAAGCCATAATTAGCTTGAGTTTGCACCTTCAAGGTGAACCAGAAGCGAATAGGGACTTGATTCCTGGCTGTTTCTTTTATTGAAAATCAAGTCCCTTATCTATGTTTGAACATGTGAATGACTAAGAGAGTGAATAGGATGGAATTTAGAAAGACAACTTGAGTACAGAAAATCCTAGGAAAAAAGAAACATATGGGAGAAAATCTGGTAGAAAAATGGTAGGAACTTTTTATATAGAAATCCTTAAAAGGAAAAATGTGGTTATGTGCTTTCTGAATGAAATTTTCTTTGTTCCAAAAAATATTTGAGCAGCTTATACATATCTAAGGCATACAAAAAATTACAAAGATACATAGATCAGAATAAATTGACTTTAGGATAGAACAATAAAAAGAAACTGAGATAAGCTGTAATAGAACACTGAAACATATTACATAAGGATCTCCAAGTACAGTAGAACCTCTCTAAGTTGACCACCCAAGGAACTTTAACAAACTGAGGAGGTCAACATAAGGAACTAGGCCTCTTGTACTGATATGTACATGTGGTGTGTGTCTAGTCTATGAAAAATAGTCAACTTAAAGAGGTGGTCAGTGCAAGGAAGTGGACCACCATGGAGTTTATACTGTATTTAAAGGCAATTAGAAATTTATCTCTCAATTTCAAAGCAGAATGAGGAATGTAAACAATTCTGTATCATTCTCAAGTGTTCGTGAGATTCAAAAACAACAACCTTTCCGAGAAGCACGCACCTTGTCTGGCCTCTGATATCTAGGAGAAATGTCTCTCATGGCTTCTAAGAAAAGACATTCTGTGTGATGTAATTACAAATACTCATTTATCTGTGTTGTGCAAATGTTTTATTTAACGTATGTTTGGCTGAGATAGTGCAGAAATTCTCTAAGGGGCCCAGAAACAGTTAATAGCATTCTCTCGTGCTCTGAGCTTCTCATTTAATAAAGGGATAAAATGTATTAGAATAGGTAGAATGGGTCTCCTAGAGATAAAGTCTCCATTTTCAGCACATATAGACATATATATGAGGTGGACGTAAAGTTTGTGTGCAATTTAAAATAGTTTAACATAGTAAGTTGCAATTTAGTAAGTTGCATAGTAAGTTACATACAAAGTTTGGGTGCAATTTAAAATAGTTTAGCATAGTAAGTTGCACACAAACTTCATGTGCATCCTGTATATGTGTGTGTATCTCTGTCTCCCTCTTTCTCTCTCTCTCTCTCTATATATATATATATATACATTACACATATATATGTACACATTATAAAATTGGCTCACATTTTCCCTTTAGCTAGATAAAACCTGGATATGGATTCATTTTGTTG
The DNA here is from genome assembly GCF_027406575.1 of Nycticebus coucang. Classification (NCBI taxonomy): domain Eukaryota; kingdom Metazoa; phylum Chordata; class Mammalia; order Primates; family Lorisidae; genus Nycticebus; species Nycticebus coucang. The sequence goes on along the minus strand of NC_069805.1, from coordinate 32,825,550 downwards.
GCAATCAGGGGCAGATCCTCCGTGCTAGTAAATAATCAAGTAATTATGACACAGGATTGGCCCCATTTAGGAAAATTAAAGTGTTTAACCCCAGCTTTGTTTGTGGAAGAACATAGTATGTCAGAATTAAAAACATCTACCATTTATTAGCCAGCCAATCATAAGTCTTCCTATTTAAGAGAAGTTTAATGAATTCTCTTTCAATTAAAATTGGCTAGATGTGAATCAAATTGATGTATACCATTCAAGACACTGTAATTTAATAATTTTATATAATTGTCTTTTCACTTAAAATGTAAAACTATTTAGAGACCACTAAATTCATTTTTAGGAGGCGTATTTTGTGTATTTTTAATGGATGATTTAATTTATTTTCTCATATTAGCAGAGAGGCTTCCCTTCATTTTCTTGTTGTCCTCTTCCTACAAATCCATAACTTGGTTTTATGAGTCATAGACTTATTTTGTGATAATAAAGACATCACTCCTGAAACATATTTGGAATGAAGGGAGTGCAGAATTTTAGAGCATGCCTAAGATAACTTTTATCTTAGGCATACTCTAAGTTATCTTTAAAATCGAGTCTTTAAAGTTTCATCAGGAATTTTTTTCTCCCTCTTTACTTCCCAATGATTTCTGAAAAATTCTAGTTTCTTAATTTTAAGGATGAGTGAAGGAGGTGACTGTTTTAAATGTACCCTTGAGAGTGCTCTATCTTGGTTGCTCTTTAACCATTCTAGTTGGTGAATAGTTAAGGAGACTGTTAGCCAGTCCCAGAGCTGGGTTTAAGGCTGTTCTCAAAACAGCCCCTGGTCCTGGGAGGACAGTGTTGGTAACGGGTGCACTGGAGTCTGCATGACAGCTGGTCACTTTCACTTAGGGAGCTCTGGGAATGTTGCAACTCAGCTGATTTGTCACATCCACATGCCAGTGACTCTGCCTGGAGCCCTTCCTCAGAAGCCAGTTCACTTCTCATTTGCTCCTCACCGCTCACTTCACTCCCCGGCCCTACTCTGCCATTCCTCAGGCTTCCCTTCCTTTCTCCTTCCTGTACCATCTTTCTTCTATTTTCTTGCATGCTTTCATTTGCTCTCTGTTATTTTTTCTCCTTAACCTGTATCTTTCTTTCCTCTCGGAGTTTCTCGTGCATCTCTCTTTATTTTGCAGCAGCATTATTCTGTGCATTTCTGCCTTAAAATCTTGGCCCTCTGGAACCCCTGTATTCCAGCTTATGAATCCAAAGACAGCATTGTGACATCTAAACTTCTCCAGACATTTTAATGTGAATTCAAGGAAATAAAAAGGATGGTGACGGGGAAGGAAGAATGAATTTAATTCAGTTAGCTTTTGAAATAGAACAGGGGTGTCCAACCTGTGCCCAGGGGTCAAATGCTGATTTTGTGAGGATGTTTTGTGCTTTGATATCATGAAAAATATGCAGATATCTTTTTTTGTTTGTTTTTCTCCTTTGATAACAAGCTTTCATTAGTGTTTGTTTATTTACTGTGTGCCCCAAGACAACTCTTATTTTTCTAATGTACAGCTGAGGCAAAAAAAAAAAGGTTGGACACCCCTCAATTAGACAGAGGGAAACTGCAAGTTTGGGTGTAAGTATTGAGAATATTTGATTGATACATCTTCCTAGTAAGTACTGGTTTTCTGAATACATTGTTTAGTAAACTACACTTGTTCTTATTTATTACCAGTAAACTACACTTGTTCTTATTTAATACCAGAAGTTTGCTCTTTTGTGCTGGTCACTGGGAAAGACTATAGACAAAAGCTAGGAAACATTTTGTACATTTGTAATATAAAGAACTTAGTGTATGACCAGGAAATCCTTCAGACTGTTACAGCACTATCTATGAATAAGACAGAAGCGGAAGAAAAACTCTCTCCCTTGGTACAAAGCTGGTACTTGTCTTGTGTCTGTTGTGTTCAGGGAGGATTTGGAATTATAAAAAAGTGAGAGAAAACAAGAGTTTGGCTTTGCTTTACTGTTAACTCTTAACTAGCTTTACTCTTAAAGATTTTTACTTAAATTTGGCTACTCTGTGTTCAGTTCAGAGTAGAGATTTGTCCGTATGAGAAAGAGAAAAGAATCCCTTTTTTATTAGCTCAATCAAATTAGTATTTGTCTGGAAAATGGTTGTATTTTAAGGCTGCTTTGTTTATATTCTCTTCCCACTGTGACATCTATTGGTAAGTGACGGCATTGTGCTCTTCTCAGTGATTTTTGCTTTGAAAGATGTCCTCTCAGCTGAGGTCATGAAGTAGCTGAAGGCAAGGCAGGGTGTATATTGCCGCTTAGAAAACCATTACTCCCTCAGGACAGCTCCTTTTCATGGTGACACACCCTTCATGGTCCGATCACTGTTCTGACCTTTCAGTTATTCTTTCATTCATTCCTAGAATTACTCAGCAAATATGTTCAGCACCTGCTATGTGACTATCTAGATGCTGAGGCTACAAGAGGGTGGAACAATTGACAGAAATCCTTGCTTTCACGGAGCTTATGTTTTGGAGTGGAGTAAGGGAGATATAAATAAGTAGTCAGACAAATGAATTATGGGACAGTGTGATGGTCAGTGTTGGTAAGAAGGTAAGGGCCAGGGCATGGGAGTGTTGAGTAGTGGCTGGGGCTGTTCTTTAGGGTCTCCAGAGAGGCTGGAGCAAAGCCCTGGGAGAAGGGACTAAGGAAGGTGGACAGGCAGGTGTCAGGAAAGAACGGTCCTCATCCTGGGAAGAGGCAACAGCTTCTGTGGCTTCGAGGCCCTGTGGAAGAAGGGTGACTGATGTTTTAGAGAACAGCAAGCTGGCCAGCAGAGCATTTTGAATAAGTAGGGACAGGCAGGAGTGGTTAGGCTCAGGATGACAGCAGGTGAACCAGGCCACGTGGGTCTCTGTGGAGGCTGAGACTCTCATCTGAGGGAGGTGAAACTTACACTGTAGCTTAACAATGCGCTTTGCCATTGAAAGACTACACGTCCTGCCCATATAAGAGAGAAACTCAATTCAATTCAAGTTGGGAGGAGGGGGAATGAGGGAGGAGAGGAGAGGAAGGGTTGGGATGCTCCCACTTAATGGGCACAATGTAAGGTATATGGCGCACATTTTGGGTGGAAGACAACCTCAAGTGGGATGCTACCTAATGAATGCAAATAGTATAACCTATTTGTTTTCACCCTCACACTAATCAGAAATTAAAAAAATAAATACATTGGGCAATGCTTGTGGCTCAAAGCCATAGGGCGCCACCCCCATATACCAGAGGTGGCAGGTTCAAACCCAGCCCCGGCCAAAAACTGCAAAAAAAAAAAAAATCTTATTTTTTTGTCACATTGTCACATACATCAGCTACAGTCCTGCTGAGTTGGGAATGTTGAGCCAATCATGAAGAATGGCTACTGTATACTGTGTCTGGAATCTGGTCTGCCTGCTAGTGTCAGGAGCAATGTGACAGGAGATATAAACTCTCGTCTTCACCTTGCCACCGACCATTAGCGTTGTGGGCGCTGGGTTCTTCATCTCCAAAATGTTGGAGATGATGAGATTAGTGGTTTTCAGATCTAATCTATTTGGGATTCTTGGAAGACCTTTCGTTTTTATTTTTATGGTTTTAAATTTTGTTAGTAAGCTTCACTTAGAAGAAAGTGCCCTCCAGCTTAAAAACAACAATAAAAATCCAGGTCTTGATGTTCCCTTAAGTTGTCAGGTGTGATGAATTTGCAATCTCCAGGAATCTCAAGTGACACAAAGAGTAAAGGAGCAAAATCCCTTCTGAGTCTCTTATTACTCAGTGCCTCTGGGTGACAGTGTTCATTATCTCTCAGGAAAATCAAAACATAATTGTTATAGCGAGGTCCAGCTCTTGAGATTCCGTCCTTTTAAGATTCATGGTACAGATGTAAGCTAAGTGAATAATGAGTAAAGGTCTTAAGGACTTCGTGGCATAATGTAGAGTGTAGAGATTGAAAAAAACAATTATGGTTGATGTGTAAAAATGGGCAAAGGACTATTCTGATGTTTAAAAATAATTAATGATGTGAGTGTTCATCACTGTATGTGTTCTGTATGCCAAAAGTTGTCATATCCTAATAGTCTAATAAGATAGTTGCAAAAGACTAAATATTTTTGGTATTTATGGTTGAAGACATATTTCAGTGAAAGTTTTATTTTTTGACTGAGGAAATAGGAAAATTTGTTCTTTAAGATATTGACTATCTACTTCTTTTCCAATCCAGAATCTCAATCTGCTGTTTTGGAATCTCTTAAAAAAGGTTCAGACGCTGCCCAGGAGGTAAGATGTTGAATGTCCATCTCTTTTATTTATCTTGAAATTGTGACAGATTCCGTGATTTAACTTCCCATTTGCCAGGTGGGATGAACTGCTTTTGTTTCCCTAAGCTTGCAGGGGAATCCAGTCAGAAGAGTATGTCTGTTTCCATTTATATCTTGCAAAGAAAATCATTCTTGAAGTGGAACTAAGTATATGCTCTTCAGAAGCTGTGTCATTCTACGTCCAGCCAGAGAGTGAGCCTGACAACAGCTAGCTCCAGCAGGAAACTGGCCACTCTAGGGAGCAGTCAGCCAAGTTGTGCCTGGGCAAACAGTCCTAAGGATATGATTATTATTATTATTTTAGATAGCATCTCGCTTTGTCACCCAGGCCAGAGTGCAGTGGCATGATCATAGCTCACGGCAGCTGGGCTCAAGTGATGGTCTTGGATTAGCCTCCTGAATATCTGTGACTACAGGCGCACACCACCATGCTGCCTAATTTAATTTGGGAGTTAGGGGTAGAAGTGAGGTCTCACTGTGTTGGACAGAATAGTCTTGAACTCCTGGCCTCAAATGATCATCCCACATCATCCTCACAGGTGTGAGCCTGGCTAAATATGATCTTTTAAAAACTGTCAGAACTTTTTTTTTCTTTTTTTGAGACAGAGTCTCACTATGTCACTTTCAGTAGAATGCTGTGGTGTCACAGCTCACAGCAACCTCAAACTCTTGCATTTAAATGATTCTCTTGCCACAGCCTCCCAAGTAGCTGGGACTACAGGTGCCTGCCACAACGCCTTGCTATTTTTGGTTGTAGTTCTCATTGTTGTTTAATAGGCCCCAGCCGGGCTGGAAACCTCCAGCTTGGATGGATGAGGCTGGTGCCCTATGGGCACGCAGCCAAAATTGTCAGAGCTTTTTTAAAATCAGATTAAGATTGTTAAATTGCCATATAGATGAAACACTTGTTAGTGAATTAATCTATAAGTTAATTTCCATGGAACATTGTTTTTTTCTGTTATTAAAATCAAATTTTATATTTTTTCTTATACTAAAATTAACTTTAAATAAAAACCTACAACAAAGGAAATGTTTGTATGGAATAGTAATTGTGGATGTCAATTGCTCATTTGGATGTAAAATTGTTAAATGTATTGATATTTACTCCCAACTATGCTTTTGACAGTGACTTAGTATTGGAAAGAAGAAAGATATTTTGAGTGTGCACCAGGAGAAAATGAGAAGTCTCATACTTGGGTTTTACATCTAGATCTATTTTTTGTTAGTATGTGACGACATACTTAGATTATCTATGACGTAGTGTTCTTCTCTGTAAAATTAAAGATTTGGTGATTTTTGAGAACTCTTCAAAGCATAAAATAACTCCCTTTTAAAAAGAAGTCTTTACTAAGAAGAATATGTTCCAGCTCCATCCATGTAAACATGAAAGAGGTAAAGTCTCCATCTTTCTTTAAGGCTGCATAGTATTCCATGGTATACATATACCACAATTTATTAATCCATTCGTGGATCGATGGGCACTTCGGCTTTTTCCATGACTTAGCAATTATGAATTGGGCTGCAATAAACATTCTGGTACAAATATCTTTGTTATGTTAGTAAAGTATCCCAAGAATGGAAGAAAAAATATCCAATGTACACAGCCCTACTATGAAACTAATTTGGGACTCTCACATGAAAGCTATAACCCAGCTACAACTTAACAATAGGGGGAAGTGGGAAAGGGGGGGGTGGGTAGAGGGAGGGGAATCGGTGGGATCACACCTGTGGTGCATATTACAGGGGTATTTGCGAAACTTGGTAAATGTAGAATATAAATGTTTTGGCACAGTAACTGAGATAACGCCGGAAAGGCTATGTTAACCACTGGGATAAAAATGTGTCAAATGGTTTATGAAGTGAGTGTATGATGCCCCATAATCATATCATTGTATACACTTATGATTTAATAAAAAAATTAAAAAAAAAAAAAAAAAAAGAAGTCTTGCATCAAGCACAAAAGGTGTGCTCCCCCTGGTGGAGAAATATAGCTATAACATTGGCTGAGAATTTAATTTTATATACTTCATAGGCGCTTTTTACACAAAATGCAGCTAGACTGGCTTCAGTAAGAGTACAGCAATTCTTAAGGATGATGTTATAAAATCCAAGTTTTCCCAGCTTCCTTTTGTCATAAGATCCCTGTATCCAACTGGGCTCACTTGGACAGGGGCATGGTGGACTCAGCTGACAGTTATTTAATTAACAGCCATGATCAGCCAATAATGAGAAAATAAGATGAAGAATGGTAAAAAGGTTCGAAAGGAATAGTGAAGCCACAATAATTAAGAAAAGGATTCTAAAATATTCTGTCATTACTTTTTTAGACTTTTACTTAGAGGCCTGGCTCAATTGTAATCTAAAAGAACATATTAGATTTTTATAAATTCTTACATCAAGGGCATATATGAATTAATTCTTTGTTATACATAATCATGTGAAAAACACCTGGCTAAAAAGCATTCCATAATATCAACAATGGTAAAAAAAAAATGTACAATGTACAACATCTCTCTAGATATTAAGCTCTCAGCTATAATATTTCTAGATATATGTGCATGTGTGTAAATTATGGAGAGATTATCTGTTTTTCTCACTCTGTGAACTGTGATAAAAATGTATTGTAATAAGCAGATAACTTGATGGACTCGGTGGTTTAAAAACACCTAATGTTACAGCTGGGAGACTCAAAGATGAAACATATTGAATACATGTCACATCTTCCCCTTTCCTGTTGACATCAAAGCTACTAGATGCAGAAAATGTAATAAATTGAGAGGTAACATTTTTTTGAAGCCATTGAAATTAAGCACTTGACATCTTTTACCTTTGGAATAATTAACTGTCATAAGTTTATTTTATATTTTTCTCATTTGCGTCTCTAGGGTTTATGATTTTATTGTCTCTTCAAGTTCTTGATGGAATGTTTTATGACACTGAGTTCTTTAAATTCTTAAAATATTTTAATTATGGTTACATAATAATTGTGTATCTTTAAAATGTATACGTGAAGTTTTGATACAGGCATACAATGTGACTTAATCAAATCGGGGCAATTGCGGTATCCATCACCATAAGCATTTAACATTTGTCTTAGAAACATTGCAATTCCATTCTTTTAGTTATTTTAATGTATACCCTGCCTTAGTGTTGATTACGGTCACTATGGCATATTGTTCATTCTATCAATGGGTGCATTGTATTTTTGCATCCATTAACCATTCCTATTTTATCCAGCTCCCCATGCACATACTTCACAGCCTCTGGTAACCATGATTCTACTCTCTGTCTCTATGAAATCCATTGTTGTTAATATATATCTCCCACATATGAGTGAAAACTTTCAAGACTGGTCTTTCTGTGCTTGGCTTATTTCATTTAACATAATGTTCTCCAGTTCCACCCGTGTTCTTTCAAGGGGCAGGACTTCATTCTTTTTGTGAGTCTATAATCATTGTGTATATGTACCACAATTTCTTCATCCACTCATCTGTTGATGGACACTTTGGTTGCTTCCAAATCTTAGCTACTGTGAATAGTGCTGCAATAAAGTGCATATATCTTTTCAACATACCAAATCCCCATCTTTTGGATATATACCCAGCAGAGGGATTGTTGAGCATATGGTAGTTCTATTTTCAGTTTTTTTGAGGAATCTCCATACTGTTTTCCATAGTGGTTGTGCTAATTTATGTTCCCACCAATAGTATATGAGGATCCCTTTTCTTCTTGTCCTCAGCAGTATTCACTATTGCCTGTCTTTTTGATAAAAGCCATTTTAACTGGAGTGAGATGATAACTCATTGCAATTTTGATTTACATTTCTCTGACTAATGATCTTGAGCATTTTTTACATGCCTGTTGGTCATTTATATGCCTTCTTCTGAAAAAGTCTATTCAGTTCCTTTGCCCATTTTAAAATCTGATTATTTGATATTTTTCCTATCAATTTGCTAAAAAGCTCCTTGTACTCTGTTCATTCTAGTTATTAATTCCTTGCCCTGGGTAGTTTGCACATATTTTATCACATTCTGTGGGTTGTCTCTTCCCTTTGTATATTGTTCCCTTTGCTGTGCAGAAGGTTTTTAGCTTGATGTGATCCCAGTTTTGCTTTGGTTGACTGGGCTTTGGGGGTGTTACTCCAGAAGTCCTTGATGAGACCTGAAGCATTTCTCCAAAGTTTTATTTTAATAGTTTCATGGTTGCATATCTTAGATTTAAATATTTAATCTATTTTGATTTGATTTTTATATATTGTGAGAGAGATAAGGGTCTAGTTTCATTCTTCTGCATGTGGATATCTAATTTTCCCAGCATCATTTATTGAAGAGACTGTCCTTTCCCCTATGTTGTATGTTGTTGGCTCCTTTGTTGAAGGAAAGTTTACTATAGATGTGCGGATTTATTTCTGAGTTCTCTGTTCCTTGTTATATTGGTCTATGTGTCTGTTTTTATACCAGTACCATGCTGTTTTGGTTACTACAGCTCCATAGTATAATTTAAAGTTGGGTAATGTGATTCTTTCACTTTTATTCTTTTTACTCAGGATGGTTTTGGCTATTCAGGGTCTCTTATGGTTCCATATAAATTTATGATTATGTTTTCTATTTCTGTGAAGAAGGTCATTGGTATTTTGATGGACATTACATTGAATCTGTAGGTTGCTTTGAATAGTATGGACATTTAAAAAATAGTGATTCTTCTAATTTTCAAACATGTAATATCTCTCCTTTTTACAATTTCCTATTCCACTTCTTTCATCAGTATTTTATAGTTTTCGTTAACGAGGTCTTTCACTTCTTTGGTTAAGTTTATTCCTAGGTATCTTATTTTATTCATAGCTATTATAAATGGGATTAATTTGTTGATTTCATATTCAGATTGTTTACTGTTACTATGTAGAAATGCCATTGATTTATGTATGTTAATTTTGTATCCTGTAATTTTACTAAATTTCTTTATTATTTCTAATAGTTTTGGGGTGGAGTCTTTAGGTTTCTCTAGATGTAAGATCATATTGTCTGCAGACAAGGTAACCTGACTTCTTCCTTTTCGGTTTGGATACCCTTCATTTCTTTCTCCTATATGATTGCTCTGGTTAGAACTTTCTGTACTATGTTGAATAACAGTGGTGAAAGTGGGTATCCTTGCCATGTTTCAGATCTTAGACTTTTTTTTTTTCTTTCCACATTCAGTATGGCACTAGCTGTGGGTCAAATATGGCTTTTATTATATTGAGGTCAGTTCCTTACATATACAGTATTTGAGAGTTTTTATCATGAAGAGATGTTGAATTTTATAAAATGCTTTTTTAGCCTTAATTGAAATGATAATATGGTTTTTGTTCTTCATTCTGTTGACTTGACCTATCACAGTAATTGAGTTGTCTATGTTGAACCATCCTTGCATCCCTTGGATGAATCCCATCTGATTATGATGAATCTTTTTAATGTGTTGTTGAATCCAGTTTGCTGATATGTTGTTGAGGATTTTTGCATCTATGTTTATCAGAGATATTGGTCTATAGTTTATTTTGTTGCTGATGTGTCTTTGCTTTTGGTATCAGAAGGAGTTTACAGAAGGGGTATCCTCTGTGCCTTGATTATTATTTTTTTTAATAGTTTGAGTAGGAGTGAAATTAGTTCTTCCTTTGGTGCTTGGTAGAATTCAACAATGAAGCCACCAGGTCCTGAACATTTCTTTGATGGGATACTTTTTATTACTGTTTATATCTCTAAAACCTACTTAATTCAGGTTTTAGATTTCTTCCTGGTTAAATCTTGGTGCGTTGTATGTTTGTAGGAGTTTATCCATCTCTTCTGAGTTTTCTAATTTATTGGCATATACTTGCTTATGGTCTAATTATCCTTTGAATTTCTAAAGTATCAGTTGTATAAGGCCTGACAATTAAATTTGCAAACTTACTACTGTGTGCTTATATTGGAAGCACTATACAAACACTCAATAAGGATGCATAACCTTGGTATATCAGTGTTTTCATGTTGACACGTGATATCCGGCTGAGTGGCATTAATTGTTGTTGCCTGATTTCATGTGCCATCACAAGAATGTCGAAGTTTGAATTAGAGCAACAAACAAACATGAAATTTCTTATTAAACTTGGCAAGCGTGGAAGTGAAATCAAGGATATGTTAGTTAAAATTTATGAGGTTAAGGCCATGAAGAAAATGGTATTGTACAAATGGATTAAACATTTTTCTAACGGGAGATAAAGTGTCACTAATGAAGAGAAGTCGGGGGACCAGTAACAAGCAGAACTGATGAAAACATTGCAAGAGTTCATCAAACTATGCATCAGCATTATTGACTGACTGTGAAAAGCATATCAGACCAAGTAAACATCCACAGACAAACAGGAACATCTTAACTGAAAATCTTCACATGAAAAAGATGTTTGCAAAAATGGTCCCAAAGGAGTCACCTATGAGCAAAAGCAAAAGAGAGTCAAAGGCAGTTCTAAGAGGGAAATTTATAGCACTGCAAGCCTTCCTCAAGAGAACGGAAAGAGAGGAAGTTAACAACTTAATGGGACATCTCACGCAACTGGAAAAGGAAGAACATTCCAACCCCAAACCCAGTAGAAGAAAAGAAATAACCAAAATTAGAGCAGAATTAAATGAAATTGAAAACAAAAGAATAATACAACAGATCAATAAATCAAAAAGCTGGTTTTTTGAAAAGGTCAATAAAATAGATAAACCTCTGGCCAACCTAATCAGGAAAAAAAGAGTAAAATCTCTAATATCATCAATCAGAAACAACAAAGACGAAATAACCACAGACTCATCAGAAATCCAAAAAATCCTTAATGAATATTACAAGAAACTTTATTCTCAGAAATATGAAAATCTGAAGGAAATAGACCGATACTTGGAAGCACGCCACCTTCCGAGACTTAACCAGAATCAAGTGGAAATGTTGAACAGACCCATATCAAGTTCAGAAATAGCATCAACTATACAAAACCTCCCTAAAAAGAAAAGCCCGGGACCAGATGGTTTCACGTCAGAATTCTACCAAACCTTTAAAGAGGAATTAGTACCTATATTACTCAACCTGTTCCAAAATGTAGAAAAAGAAGGAAGACTACCCAACACGTTCTATGAAGCAAATATCACCCTGATCCCCAAACCAGGAAAAGACCCAACAAGAAAAGAAAATTATAAACCAATATCACTAATGAATATAGATGCAAAAATATTCAACAAGATCCTAACAAACAGAATCCAGCAACACATCAAACAAATTATACATCATGACCAAGTTGGTTTTATCCCAGGGTCTCAAGGCTGGTTCAATATACGTAAATCTATAAATGTAATTCAGCACATAAACAAATTAAAAAACAAAGACCATATGATTCCCTCAATTGATGCAGAAAAAGCTTTTGATAATATCCAGCATCCCTTCATGATCAGAACACTCAAGAAAATTGGTCTAGAAGGGACTTTTCTTAAACTGATAGAGGCTATCTACAGCAAACCCACAGCCAATATCATATTGAATGGAGTCAAATTGGAATCATTTCCACTCAGATCAGGAACCAGACAAGGCTGCCCATTGTCTTCATTGCTTTTCAACATTGTAATGGAAGTTTTAGCCACCGCAATTAGGGAAGAAAAGGCGATCAAGGGTATCCATATAGGGTCAGAAGCGATCAAACTCTCGCTCTTCGCAGATGATATGATTGTGTATCTGGAAAACACTAGGGACTCTACTACAAAACTCCTAGAAGTGATCAAGGAATACAGCAGCGTCTCAGGTTACAAAATCAACATTCATAAATCGGCAGCCTTTATATACACCAACAACAGTCAAATTGAAAAAACAGTTAAGGACTCTATTCCATTCACAGTAGTGCCAAAGAAGATGAAATATTTGGGAATTTACCTAACAAAAGACGTGAAAGATCTCTATAAAGAGAACTATGAAACTCTAAGAAAAGAAATAGCTGAAAATGTTAACAAATGGAAAAACATACCATGCTCATGGCTAGGAAGAATCAACATTATCAAAATGTCCATACTACCCAAAGCAATATATAATTTCAACGCACTCCCTATTAAAGCTCCACTGTCATATTTTAAAGATCTTGAAAAAACATTACTTCGTTTTATATGGAATCAGAAAAAACCTCGAATAGCCAAGACATTACTCAGAAATAAAAACAAAACAGGAGGAATCACACTACCAGACCTCAGACTTTACTACAAATCGATAGTGATCAAAACAGCATGGTATTGGCATAAAAACAGAGAAGTAGATATCTGCAATAGAATAGAGAACCAAGAGATGAATCCAGCTACTTACCGCTATTTGATTTTTGACAAGCCAATTAAAAACATCCAGTGGGGAAAAGATTCCCTATTTAACAAATGGTGCTGGGTGAACTGGCTGGCAACCTGCAGAAGACTGAAAATGGACCCACACCTTTCACCATTAACTAAGATAGACTCTCATTGGATTAAAGATTTAAACTTAAGACATGAAACTATAAAAATACTAGAGGAGAATGCAGGGAAAACCCTTGAAGAAATTGGTCTGGGTGAGTATTTCATGAGGAGAACCCCCGGGGCAATTGAAGCAGCTTCAAAAATACACTACTGGGACTTGATCAAACTAAAAAGCTTCTGCACAGCTAAGAACACAGTAAGCAGAGCAAGCAGACAGCCCTCAGAATGGGAGAAGATATTTGCAGGGTATAACTCTGACAAAGGTTTAATAACTAGAATCCACAGAGAACTCAAACGCATCAGCAAGAAAAAAACAAGGGATCCCATCGCAGGCTGGGCAAGGGATTTGAAGAGAAACTTCTCTGAAGAAGACAGGCGCACGGCCTTCAGACATATGAAAAAATGCTCATCATCTTTAATCATCAGAGAAATGCAAATCAAAACTACTTTGAGATATCATCTAACGCCAATGAGACTAGCCTATATCACAAAATCTCAAGACCAGAGATGTTGGCGTGGATGCGGAGAAAAGGGAACACTTCTGCACTGCTGGTGGGAATGCAAATTAATACATTCCTTTTGGAAAGATATATGGAGAACACTCAGAGATCTAAAAATAGATCTGCCATTCAATCCTGTAATTCCTCTGCTGGGCATATACCCAGAAGACCAAAAATCACAACATAACAAAGATATTTGTACCAGAATGTTTATTGCAGCCCAATTCATAATAGCTAAGTCATGGAAAAAGCCCAAGTGCCCATCGATCCACGAATGGATTAATAAATTGTGGTATATGTATACCATGGAATACTATGCAGCCTTAAAGAAAGATGGAGACTTTACCTCTTTCATGTTTACATGGATGGAGCTGGAACATATTCTTCTTAGTAAAGTATCCCAAGAATGGAAGAAAAAATACCCAATGTACACAGCCCTACTATGAAACTAATTTGGGACTCTCACATGAAAGCTATAACCCAGCTACAACTTAACAATAGGGGGAAGTGGGAAAGGGGTGGGTGGGTAGAGGGAGGGGAATCGGTGGGATCACACCTGTGGTGCATATTACAGGGGTATTTGCGAAACTTGGTAAATGTAGAATGTAAATGTTTTGGCACAGTAACTGAGATAACGCCGGAAAGGCTATGTTAACCACTGTGATAAAAATGTGTCAAATGGTTTATGAAGTGAGTGTATGATGCCCCATAATCATATCATTGTATACAGTTATGATTTAATAAAAAAATTAAAAAAAAAAAAAACGAAAGAGAGTCAAAGTTTGCCCAGACCCTTTGGAGAGGCAAGATGATGTCATCACTGCTGATGAAACATGGGTGTACCAATACAACCGTGAAACAAAGCATCAAAGTAAACTATGGAAGTCAGCCAGTTTTCCAAGACCAAAATGCCTATCAGTCCAAATCAAGATTTAAATTTTTATCGCTAACCTTTTTTCATATCAGAGTGATTATTCATTATGAATTTGTACCAGCTGGACAGTTAACCAAGTTTACTATTCGGAAATGCTGAAAATCTTGCATTGAAAAGGTGAAAAGGCCCTGAACTTTTCCCCAGTAGCTCAAGGTTCTTGCATCATGGCACTGCTTGTGAGGAAGTTTTTGGCCAGTAAACAAATAACTTTTGTGGAACACCCTCCCTAATCACCTGATCTGGCTCCCTGTGACTTTTTTCTTTACCTGAATATGAAAGAAATATTGAAAGGAAGACATTTTGATGACATTCAAGACATTCAGTGCAATACAACAATAGCTCTGATGGCCATTCTAGAAAAAGAGTTCCTAAATTGCTTTGATGAGTAAACTAGGTAGTGGCATCAGTTCATAGCTTCCCAGGGGCAGTATTTTGAAGGTGACCACAGTGATATTCAGCAATGAAGTATGTAATACTTTTTCTAGGATGCGTTTGCAAACTTAATTGTCAGACCTCATATGTCTCCATTTTCATCTCTGATATTTACTTGGGTCTTCTTTTTTTCTTAGTCTTGCTAAAGGCATGTCTATTTTGTTTATCTTTCCAGAATACTTTTTTGTTTCATTGATTTATTTTCTTATTTTATTTTGTTTTTTGGTTCCATTTTCATTTGTTTCTGTTCTGAATTTATTTCTTTAATTCTGACTTTGGGTTTGGTTTGCTCTTATCCTTCTAGTTCTCTGAGATGCATCATTTAGTTGTTTATTGAAGCTCTTCTACTCTTTTGATGCAGGAACTAATGGTTTTGAACTTTTCTCTTATTTCTGCTTTTACTGTATCTCATAGGTTTTGATGTTATATTTTTGTTTTATAATAATTCATGTCAAGACATTTTAAAATTTCCTTCTTAATCTCATTATTCGGGAGCATATTGTGTACTTTCTGTGTTTGTATCTTTCCAGTGTTCCTCTTGTTACTGATTTCTGGTTTTATTCTATTGTGGTCAAAGGAAGTACTTGGTATGATTTTAGTTTTTCTGAAACTTTTTGAGACTTGTTTTATGGTCTGTCATATGGTCTATCCTTGAGAATGATACGTGAGCTGAGGAGAATGTGAATTCTGCATGTGTTAGTTGAAATGTTCTGTAAATATTTCTTAGGTCTATTTGGTCTGTAGTGCATATTAAGTCCAATGTTTCACTATTGATTTGCTGTTTCAATGATCTGTCCAATGCTGGAAGTGAGGTGTTGCGGTCTCTGGCAGTTATTGTATTGGGTCTATCTCTTTCTTTAGTTCTCATAAAATTTGTCTGAGTGCTCCAGTGTGGGGTGCATATATATTTAAAATTTTTATATCCTCTGGCTGAATTCAAAGCTTTTTTATAATATAATGACCTCTTTTTCCCTTTTTACAGGTTTTATCTCAAAATCTCTTATATCTGATGAAAGCATACTAGCCTCTTTTTTGGTTTACATTTGCATGGAATATCTTCTTCCATTCCTTAATTTTAAGTCTAGGTATGTCTTTGGAAGTGAATTGTTTCTTCCAGACAACATCTTTGGCTCTATCTCTTTTTTTTTTTTAAATCTATTCAGCAACTCTGTCTTTTGATTGGAGAATTTAGTCCATCCATATTCAATGTTATTACTTGTAAGTAAGGACATACTACTGCCATATTGTTATTTGATTTCTACTTTTTTGTGGTCCTTCCTTCCTTCCTGACTTCCTTTTAAAAGTGATTTTTCTCTGGTAGTGTTTTAACTTCTTGTTTTTCATTTTCTGTGTATTTATTGTAGGTCTTTTAATTTGAGTTACCATGACTTGCAAGAAACATTTTATAACCAATTATTTTGTATATGACAACTCTTCTTACAAACAAATAAATGAACAAAAGAGAAATCTAACAAAAATTTTCCCCTTTAACTCCATCTCTCCAACTTTTTTTTTTTTTTTTGTAGAGACAGAGTCTCACTGTACCGCCCTCGGGTAGAGTGCCATGACATCACACAGCTCACAGCAACCTCTAACTCTTGGGCTTACGCGATTCTCTTGCCTCAGCCTCCCAAGCAGCTGGGACTATAGGCACCCGCCACAATGCCCGGCTATTTTTTTGTTGCAGTTTGGCCGGGGCTGGGTTTGAACCCACCACCCTCGGCATATGGGGCCGGGGACCTACTCACTGAGCCACAGGCTCTGCCCTCATCTCTCCAACTTTTAAAACGTTTTTTGTTTCATCCATATCTTTTTATATTATTTATCTCTCAAAAGTTATTTTTGATAAGTTTGTCTTTTCGTCTTCCTATTGAACATACAAGTGGTTTGCACACTGCAATTATGCCGTTATAGTAAGAGAATATTCTGTATTTGTGCCCATACTGTTACCAGTAAGTTCTATACCTTCAGAATATGTCTTATTGTATGTTTATATTCTTTTTTGTTGTTGTTGTTTTTCATATTGAAGAATTCCTTTTAGAATTTCTCATAGGAGAGGTCTGGTGTTAATGAAATCCCTCAGGTTTTATTTAGGAAAGTCTTTATGTCTCCTTTATTTTTGAAGGATACAGATGCCTGTGCAGGATATTATATTCCCGGGTCAAGGCTTTTTTTCTTCAGCATTTCGCATAAGTCATGCCTTTCTTTCCTGGCCTGTAGGGTTTCCACTGAGAAGTCTTCTGCCAGACACATTGTTTTTCTTTCTTCCTGCTTCCTTTAGGACAGTGGTTCTCAACCTTCCTAATGCCACGACCCTTTAATACGGTTCCTATGGGTCGCGACCCACAGGTTGAGAACTGCTGCTTTAGGATCTTTTGTTTATTCCATGCCTTTTGGGAGCTTGATTATTATTATTTTTTATTTATTTATTTTTATTAAATCATAGCTGTGTACATTAGTATCATCATAGGGCACCATATACTTGGTTCATAGATCGTTTGACACATTTTCATCATACTAGTTAACATAGCTTTTGTAGCATTTTCTTAATTGCTTTGAGGTAGCCTTGTTTAGGCTAGATCTGCTTGGTGTTGTGTGGCCTTCTTATACTTGAATATTGTTATCTTTCTCTAGGCTTGGAAAGTTCTCTGTTATAATGTCTTTGAATAAACTTCCTACTGCAGTTTCCTTCTACCTCCTCTTTAAGGTCAGTCATTCTTAGATTTGTTCTATTTCCTATATCTTGTAGGTGTACTTCAATCTTTTTTTTTTCTTTTTTCTTATCTGACTATACATTTTCAAATAGACTGTCTTCAAGCACAGGGATTCTTCTTTCTGGTCAGTTCTGCTGTTTAAGAGGCTCTGACAAATTCTTCAGCTCACGAATTTCTGCAGGATTTTTCTTCTTCCTTTTCTTCTTCTTCTTATTTTTTTTTCAGACTTTGTTAAATATCTCTGATAGGCTTTTGAGTTCTTTCTCTGTGCTATCCTAAAGTTCACTGAGCTTCTTCAGGACAGGTATTTTGAGTTGTTTATTTAAAAAGGCCACCCCTTTCCATCCTCTGGGTTGGTCACTAGCACCTTCTTTAGCTCATTTGGTGAGGTCGTGTCTCCTGGCTGTTCTTGATGCTTATGGGTATTCATCGATATCTGGGCAGTGAAGAGTTAGGTCCTTATTTTAGTCTTCACAGTCTGAGCTTGTTTGAATCTATCCTTTTTGTGAAGGCTTTCCACATTCTCAAATGAAATTGAGTGTTGTGGTCCAAGTCTCTGGTCACTGCTGGTTTATCAGCACTGAGGGTGCCCCAAGTCCAGTAATACTGTGACTCTTACAGATTTCTGGTGGACTACCTTGGTAAGAGACGAGAATTCCCTGGATTACCAGGCACAGTCTCTCACTCTCTATGTTGGGCTGCTAGAATTGGGGGAGAAGTGATGTGGATACTCCCGGCATGGCTACCAGTAACTAGTCACACCCGAAACCAGCTTAATCTTACCCAAAGCCAGTGATGGCTTTTTTCCTGGCTACCTATGATGTTTATTTTTTTGCAGTTTTTGGCCAGGGCTGGGTTTGAACCCGCTACCTCTGATACATGCAGCCAGTGCCCCACTCCTTTGAGCCACAGGCGCTGTGTCTGATATTTATTCAGAGTTTATTCATCTGACTTAGCAGATGATGAATCCAACCAGGGAGGGAGTATGTTTCCTTGTGGCCCAGGGAGGTTCAGAAATGCCTTCCAGAAACTAAGGCCTAGACTCAAGGACTTCAGGAGTCTGCTTGGTAGTTTAATTTCCTGTGGCTGAGATGGTACCCGAGTTGCAAAACAAAGTTCTTTGATATTTTCACTTTCCCTCCCTCAAGTAGAAGACTCTCCTGAAACATTTTGCCTGTGGCTGGAGGAGGGGTGACACAGGTACTGGCCGGTTTGCTGCTAGTGTCTCATGGGTCACATGCACCTCAATCCATTGGCTCCAAGACAGCACAGCCACAGGAATTGCCCAAGGACTGCAACCCTTGTGGCCTGAATGCCTTACACATTTAGTCTAGGCACCAGACTGGTCTTTACCAGTGGTGGGGCTAGCGAGAACTCAGGCTTCAGGGTGGAGAATTTTCCTCTAGCTGGGCTGGTCTAAATTCTCCCTCCATGGGCAGTAACACAATTCTGCCCTGTACTTTCTTTCCCTGTGCCAGAGTGGCCCTGAGTTTCAACACAAAGCCGTGTAATGACTTCACTCCCCCTTCCCACCGCACACAGCTTCTCTCTCCCCAGTGCACCAGCGCAGCATGGCCAGGGAATGAGGGAGGGGTGGCACAGGCGGTGCAGGACTGTCTGTTCTGCCTTCTTCTGTGCTTCTTTCCTCGATGTCAGTTAAAACCGGGTAGTACGATCGCTTACTTGATTTGGGATTCTTCCAAAGATGCTTGGTTCTGTGGGCAATTGTTAAACGAGATGTTCATGCAGAGGGACAAGCTCTGGAGCTTTCTCTTCAGCCATCTTGCTGTGTCTCCTAAAAGTTTATTTTGTAGGGTGGTTCTTTTCTTAAATGATATGAGTATATTTTATAAGAACCAAAAATTAATTAAAAAATTAACAAAGAACTAGAATTTATTACCAGCCTATTGCATAGGCATTCCTTTACTGACTTACCTTATGCAATCCTTACGCTAATCCTTCAAAGTGACTATTGTAATCCACATTTAACTATAAAGAAAATGTTTATAGGTATTAAAAGTAACTTGTCTAAGTTCACAAATTTGAGCCAAGATTGGAGTATAGTCTTTTTGATTTTTTGCCTCTTTAATGATAAACACTTATGGTTTACATTCATAATCACCTTATGGCGGCTATTTAGTACAGTCTCATGCCTAGATCATCAGATGGGTGAGATGAGAAATTTAACTTGAAAGTTATTCTATTGTATTTAAACTTTACCATTTATGAGAGATGTAAAGGTACATTATAGAAGCTCATAGGTATATGAGTTTAGTTTACCTATACATTTGTCCTAAATTGTGTTAATTTCACTACATACTAAATGAATGCTTTGTTCCTTTTAACAGAAGTTCAGTCTTGATTTTCATGTAAATCACCTTGCCTTTTCCTTCTGAGTCGCTAGATGGCAGCTCTGTATCTCTGTTAATTACCACAGCAGAAGGAAACCAGAAGCTTTCAGCCAGTTTGCTCTGTTTGCAGGATGAACAAAAGAGGTTTTCTGGTCCCTCCAGTGCCCTCTGTGTTATTCTGTGGTCGCAATAGGAGATCCCCCAACTGCTTAGTCAGAGGCAGGCAGCACTGCTGGAAAGCGTCCTCTAAGTTTTTCTTCAGATATGTGTTCAGGCACTTCTCTCAATCTGAATGCAGTGGAATTTATTGAATGAGTTTTGACTTTTACTTTCTCCCTGTAGTTAATCTAAGATCTGAATATCCCTAGAAAAAATATATGACTCATAAAGGCTCTTCTCAGCTCAGAGGAGTCAAAGGCTGGTATTGCCAGAGAGTATAATGCTTAAGGCAAAGACAGCTGGCAATCCTCCAAAAAGAAAAGGCTGTAGCGACTCCTTGAATGCTTTCATTGATGACCCTATGGAATTAGGAGTTTTGAAACTCCTCACTAATTGATTATTTCAATTTCAAATGAAAATCTGCAGTATCTAAAAATTATGTTGTAAAACTGAAATGGGATTGTTTTGATTCTTTTATTTTTTATCATTTGGCATTTGAAATACTAAACTGTAAATCCTTTTATCTTCTATACAATATATATAGAGCGCGATGCTAATTATTTAAATTAAAAACACTTGTCTCTAAATTAAGGATTGGTTTATAGAAACACTCTACCTAGTTTGCACCCAGTTTAAAACTTATGTATTTGCTATTGGAGTTTTATGTAACCTTTTTTCAAAGTCTTTTTCTGAAACCCTTGACATCCTTCTAATGTAAATGGACTAGTTGAAAGGTAAACAAAATACAATGTGGGTCTTTAAAAATTCCAGCTTTCCCAGAAATTTGACAATGTGAAGGAAATGGATCAAGATTTGGAATCACACCCTCTCCCTAGACTCAGCCAGGAAGAAATAGAGCTCCTGAACAGAACAATTTCAAACACTGAGATCAAAGAAACAATACAAAATCTTACAACCAAAAAATGCCCTGGTCCAGATGGCTTCACCCAAGAGTTCTATCCAACCTTCAAGGAAGAGCTTATTCCTGTACTGCAGAAATTATTCCAAAAAATTGAGGAAGAAGGAATCTTCCCCAACACATTCTATGAAGCAAACATCACCATGATACCAAAACCAGGAAAAGACCCAAACAAAAAGGATAATTTCAGACCAATCTCACTCATGAATATAGATGCAAAAATTCTCAACAAAATCCTGGACAATAGATTACAGCTTATCATCAAAAAAGTCATTCATCATGACCATGAACAAATAGGCTTCATCCCAGGGATGCAAGGCTGGTTTAACATACGCAAGTCCATAAACGTTATCCACCATATTAACAGAGGCAAAAATAAAGATCACATGATCCTCTCAATAGATGCAGAAAAAGCATCTGATAAACTCCAGCATCCTTTTCTAATTAGACCACTGAAGAGTATAGGCATAGGTGGCACATTTCTAAAACTGATTGAAGCTATCTACGACAAACGTACAGCTAATATTTTACTGAATGGAGTAAAACTGAAAGCTTTTCCTCTTAGAACTGGAACCAGAAAAGGTTGTCCTCTGTCACCTTTACTATTCAACATAGTGCTGGAAGTTCTAGCCAATACAATTAGGCAAGACAAGGAAATAAAGGGAATCCAAATGGGAGCAGAGGAGGTCAAACTCTCCCTCTTTGCTGACGACATGATCTTATACTTAGAGAAACCCAAAGACTCAACCACTAGACTCCTAGAAGTTATCAAAAAATACAGTAATGTTTCAGGATATAAAATCAATGTCCACAGTCAGTAGCCTTTGTATACACCAATAACAGTCAAGATGAGAAGCTAATTAAGGACACAACTGCCTTCATCATAGTTTCAAAGAAAATGAAATACCTAGGAGTATACCTAATGAAGGAGATGAAGGACCTCTACAAAGAAAATTATGAAATCCTCACAAAGGAAATAGCAGAGGATAATAACAAATGGAAGAACACACCATGCTCATGGATGGGAAGAATCAACATTGTTAAAATGTCTATACTTCCCAAAGCAATCTACCTATTCAATGCCATTCCTATCAAAATACGAACATCGTACTTTCAAGATTTGGAAAAAAATGATTCTGCGTTTTGTATGGAACCAGAAAAAAACCCATATAGCTAAGGCAGTTCTTAGTAATAAAAATAAAGCAGGGGGCATCAGCATACCAGATTTTAGTCTGTACTACAAAGCCATAGTGGTCAAGACAGCATGGTACTGGCACAAAAACAGAGAAATAGACACTTGGAATCGAATTGAAAACCAAGAAATGAAACTAACATCTTACAACCACCTAATCTTCGATAAACCAAACAAGAACATACCTTGGGGGAAAGACTCCCTATTTAATAAATGGTGTTGGGAGAACTGGATGTCTATATGTAAAAGACTGAAACTGGACCCACACCTTTCCCCACCCACAGAAATTGATTCAAGATGGATAAAGGACTTAAATTTAAGGCATGAAACAATAAAAATCCTCCAAGAAAGCATAGGAAAAACACTGGAAGATATTGGCCTGGGGAAAGACTTCATGAAGAAGACTGCCATGGCAATTGCAACGACAACAAAAATAAACAAATGGGACTTCATTAAACTGAAAAGCTTCTGTACGGCTAAGGAGACAATAACCAAAGCAAAGAGACAACCTACACAATGGGAAAGGATATTTGCATATTTTCAATCAGACAAAAGCTTGATAACTAGGATCTATAGAGAACTCAAATTAATCCACATGAAAAAAGCCAACAAGCCCATATATCAATGGGCAAGAGACATGAATAGAACCTTCTCTAAAGATGACAGATGAATGGCTAAAAACACATGAAAAAGTGTTCATCATCTCTATATATTAGAGAAATGCAAATCAAAACAACCCTGAGATCTCATCTAACCCCAGTGAGAATAGCCCACATCACAAAATCTCAAAACTGTAGATGCTGGCGTGGACGTGGAGAGAAGAGAACACTTTTACACTGCTGGTGGGACTGCAAACTAGTACAACCTTTCTGGAAGGAAGTATGGAGAAACCTCAAAGCACTCAAGCTAGACCTCCCATTTGATCCTGCAATCCCATTACTGGGCATCTACCCAGAAGGAAAAAAATCTTTTATCATAAGGACACTTGTACTAGACTGTTTATTGCAGCTCAATTTACAATCGCCAAAATGTGGAAACAGCCTAAATGCCCACCAACCCAGGTAGGGATTGGATTAACAAGATGTGGTATATGTATACCATGGAATACTATTCAGCTATTAAAAAAAAAAAAGGAGACTTCACATCCTTCGTATTAACCTGGATGGAAGTGGAAGACATTATTCTTAGTAAAGCATCAGAAGAATGGAGAAGCATGAATCCTATGTACTCAATTTTGATATGAGGACAATTAATGACAATTAAGGTTATGGGGGGAAGCAGAAAGAGGGACAGAGGGAAGAGGGTGGGGCCTTGGTGTGTGTCACACTTTATGGGGGCAAGACATGATTGCAAGAGGGACTTTACCTAGCAAGTGCAACCAGTGTAACCTGGCTTATTGTACCCTCAATGAATCCCCAACAATAAAAAAAAATAAAGAAAGAAAAATTCCAGCTTTGGGTAGTAAGTGAAAGTTGGGTCTCTGCACATTAACATATTTATTAATTATCCGTGGCTACATCTTTTACAAAGGGCTCAGTAATAGAGATTTTACAAAATCAGTATTCTCTTCCCTCATGTATTGTTCAGTCTATATGTAAATAAAGTCTCCAGTGTTAGAAAAATGGTCTGCTCTGATCAGCTCTACGGGTCTCCTCAATGCCCAATTCAGCTGCCAATTTATCTGAAGATTAAATATTTTTTTCACTGGATATTGTTGTGGTATCTGTTATGCTGTTCTTTATACAATGATCAGTCAGTACAACTTACTCATTTCAGAAACATTTTTAGGAACAAACTAAGAAATGAACGTGAGTAACAGGGCAGCCTAGTTGATGTTGCTGGAGGGATTACTCACAACTGTCTCAGCATAGGAAAGTTTGAAGAGTAAAGAAGCAGCGTTATTCAGATCAAAAGAGAAGTGTGGGGTGAAATTAATTCTGAGGACACGTTATGATAGAGACTCACAGAAACAAGAAGAGATTTGAATTGGGTGGAATATATTATAGATACATAAAAGGGTTGAAAAAAATCATTGTTTAACATGAAGTCCTCCTTAATTTAAGGCAAAAGGTGATATGAATTTACTAGGCAATTAGAAACCAATAAACAACACTGGCCAGGAGACATGGACAGCTAAAACATGAAGCAGAGTAAGAAAAGTAGCGCTTTGGGGAGAGAGGGAGAAAGCTCCCTGGGGTCTCTAACCACCGGTTATTCATCCTTGAAGTCTTCTCTCAGCATCTAATCCCTCTTAGGTGCTCCATAAATGCTTTGAACAAAAAATACATTGACCAAATTAGTCTGGAAAATATAAGTAAGAGATGGTTGGGAAGGAAGGAGAAGCAAGATTACCCTTGTCGGGGTGCCAACATGAAAATCGGTAACATTTGGTAAGATGCTTATATGGCAGTGGGGGATTTTTTTCTGCAAAGGACATTTTTATTTTGTGAAAATTCCAAGGAAGTTAGAGAAAATTGTAAACATTTTAGCTCTAGAAATAATGGGAAGAAATCCTTCCATCTGTTAACATCTGGAAAGTAGTTACAATTTGAGATGAGAACATGAAGAAAGAATTGGAGATCATTGATTGTTCATAGGCCTTGGAGAAGAAATGAAGTTATTCCTGTGCTCCACTGATTTTTAGATGGTGTAAAACTAGTTTGTGCTGTACACTGTTATTAATGGCCTGTGGAGAAAGGCAAATAGTTCATGCAGCTGATCTAAAGGAATAACTGAGCTGATAAAAGTTCTTTGCCCTATAGAGGACTCTTATTCTTTGTTGAATGTCTGCTGACCTTCTGTGTACAAGAAATTTGTGGTAGACATTGAAGGAAATGGAAAGAATTAATTGTAAGACAAAATTGTGGGCGTGAAGAAGTAGACAGTTAAGTTAGAGAGGGATAAATCTCTTCCATATACATGACACGATTTTTAAAATATAATTCTGCCAGGATATTTAGTGTATGCTAGTATTATAGAACTTAAAGAAAGGGGAGAGTTGTTGAGACACTGTAATTAGGGCAGGTTTATAGGGAAGGTGAAGCTTGGGTGAAACCCTTAGTTTGGACAGGTGAGAGGAAGAAGAGCAATTGATTGGAAGATAGAATGAGGTATAGCAGTAGAAGTGAACATGACATTGAGGAGGAGGAACTGTGAAATAGCACAGCAGTCCAGGTGATGTGAGTGGGAGCTTAGTTTATTCCTCCTACAGAGACCAGCTCTGCTGTCCCGTCTCCTTGGCCTCCTCTGCCTGCAGCCTGACAGCGTCTCAGCCTAGAGCCCAGTCTTACCTGGATTACTGCAATGTTCCCCCCCACAGGTCTCTCTACTTCCAGTCTTAATCCCTTCTAATCTCTCCTCTACAGTACCTCCAGAGTTAATCTTTCTAAAATCCAAATTTGCTTATGTGTAAAATCTGCTTAAACTCATTCAGTGACTGCTTATAACATTTGAGAGAAAATTTAGACGCTGAGTTTGACCTATGGAGTTTTTACCCTGGCCACCCTGTGACTTTAGCCTCACCATTTCCTACATGTTTGGCTTAAAAATGCCCTAGTTTTCTGAAAGGCTTAGGGGCCTTCAAATCTGTACTGATAGATGTGTTTCTTGTGCATTCTAATTCCCTTTAAAAAAAAAATCTACTTAATTCCTATTTCTTAATCTAAAGTCTTCTAAACTCTACTTCCTCCTAGATGCTTGACCTGAGAAGCCTCAATTTATAGATATCTCAACAACTCTCCCATTACTTTAAGTTCTGTAATACCACAATACCACCCTTACCCTTCTGATGTCCCTATTCCATGAATTGTTGAATTATGCTCGCCTCCTAGACTGTTGCTAACACAGTACCAGGTATTCTGGGGGAGGCCGAAATATGTGTGATGAAAGAATAAGTTTGTGGGAGACCTCATGACTAATGACTAGAGCAGAGGGTGCATTTAGGGAGTGGTAGAAAATCTGCTTCTGTTCATCCCATAGTCGTTGAGGATCTGGGCTTTGGACAAGTTTGCCTGGGCACAAATCCCAGTTATTCCCGTTTTAACTGGGGAACTGTTAAAGATAAACAAAGTCAGACACAAGTTAAAATGCTAAGGACAGTTTTTTTTATCAGTAGTAACTGTTGTACTAAGTAGAAGACTCCAGCATGAACTGCAGTCAATTTTATTTGAACAGAGGTGACAGCATTTTTAGAGGAGAATGAAGGATTAGGAGGAAGGCCAACAGAGGCTCAGGAGAGTCAGAGGAGGGAGCAATGGCAAAGAGCTTGTCAGTGTACATGAGATTAGGCCAGCTGTGTGTGTCAACTGGCGATTGTCAAAGTTAGGATTCTATCCTGCTCCCAATTCTCTGACACAGGGATCCTGACCTCAGGTGTTTGTTGAAATAAACAGTAAAATGTTTTGATGGCCTGGAATTTTCTCAAACAGCCACTTTAAGGGAACTGGGGTTATCTTAGGGATATAGCCTTGAGCTGTTAGAAACTATGTTCACATTTGTTTAAGCCTTTGCAGGCCAAGATTGAGGCCTCCTTAAGACCAAGCTCAGAGGAGCTGGCTAGAATTAGATCAAGGAGAGAATGTTTGTAAAAAGTAGGAAAAGCACTTGACTCTGTCTGCCTTAGTTTTCTTATCTATAAAATGGGCATAATAATAATTCTTAAGACATTTTGTAGACTTGAAATGCATTCATTTATGTAAAGTGCTTTGAAGGACTAGCATTCAAAATGTGTGCTGTTATTTTTATTACTATCGTTATATCTGGGACATACACTGGTGCTGCAGTTTTGAAAGTTGCTTTCATAATGTGGTCGGTCCTCATTTTTTGTAGTCTCTATAATTTGCAAACTTATCTACTCCTTAAAATTATTTGTAACCTGTAAATATCATCCATGTGGGGCTTTTTTGTTCTCTTGCACGTTTGCACAGAGTGGCAAGAAATCCGAGTCACTCCCTGTACAAAGTCCCTAGGTGAGGTTGCACAGGACCAAGCTCAGCCTCCTGACTTAAGCTCTCATGCTATAAAGAAATGTCCTTTTTATGGATCTGTTTTGTGCCACGTTTTTCACATTTTTTGTGCTTTCTCTTGGTGATTCCACTGTTCGAAATGGCCACTAAACATAGGCTCCTGTGCTGTGTGGTTTCCTAAGTATGAGATACCTGCAATGTATTTTCTGGAGAAAACACATGTCAGATCACCTTCTTTCAGCCGTGAGTGACAGTAATGTTGGCGATCTCATCACCATTAGTCTGTTAACGCTATATACTAAATCAGATGTCCTTCAGCAGGAATATACATTTTAAAAAGATTATATGTATAGCATCAGTTGACACAGATGTGACCAAGGTCTAGCACGATTCTAACAGTGTATCTTTTTCTAGAACTAATGGTTTGATATTCACTAAAGCAAGTGTTCATATCGACTCTCTAGAACAAAACTATTGTGGATAATAGGAATTGGCTCCATCTTATTTAATCGTTCAACACTGCTTTGCAGAAGGCAGGGTTGGATAATATATCCCCATTTCACAGGCCATTGAAGATTCAAGTGGAGAAATATAAAATGTCTTATGCGCAGCAGTTAGGAGCCACGAGTTTTGAGCAGAGAAATGCCATGAGGAGACAAGGTTTAGGGAATCATTACCTGACTTTGAGCTTGCCCTGGCAAGCCCTGGGGAGGGTTGAAGGGCTAAAGTTTAAATTGATCACCAATAGCCAATGATTTAACCAACCATGCCCACATAATGAAGACTCCATACAAACTCAACAGGATAGGGTCCAGAGAGCTTTCAGGTAGTCAAACATGTAGAGGTTCCTGGGGATAGCCCACCCTCCCCCCGCTCAATGCAGGGAAGTTCTGTGCCCCTCCCCCCATACCTTGCCATGTCCAACTCTGTGTTCTTTGTGATATCTTTTACCCATAAACGTGTTTCCCTGAGTTCTATGAGCTGCTGTTACAAATTAATGGTATCCAGGAAGGGAATGGTGGGAACCCCAATTTATTGGCAGTTGTCAGGAGGTTTAGAGGCCTGGATTTGGGACTAATATATGAAGCAAAAGTAGTCTTAGGGACAGGACCCTTAACCTGTAGATCTGATGCTATATCCAGGTAGATAGTGTCTGAATTGATTTGAATTAGAGGATATCCAGCTAGTGGCTGCTGTGGCACTGGTTGACTGGCTGCTGGTAGTAAGCAATCCCCACATAGTTTGGTGACTGTAGTCACAGAAGTCTTCGCTATTGATTGCTGAATGAAAGAATAGCAAAAGTACTTTGGTTTGGTTTTTCCTTATACCTTCTGATACATTTTATTTATTTGTTTTTTTGAGACAGAGACTCAAGCTTTCACCCTGGGTAGAGTGCTGTGGCATCATAGTTCAAAGCAACCTCCAACTTCAGGCTCAAGTGATCCTCTTGCCTCAGTTTTTCTATTTTATAGTCGAGACAGAGTCTTTTGCTCAGGTTGGTCTCTAACTCATGAGCCCAAGCAATCCACCTGCCTCCACCTCCCAGAGTGCACATCACAAATGTGAGCCACTGCCCCAACCCTCTGATGCATTTTAAAACTAGGACAAAAATAGGGCAATCAAATAGCAGTGATAGCTAAGTAGTCAGAGTCAGGAAGGGAAGGGAAGCACTGATGAGAGAGGAAAACTTGTAATTATCAGTATAAAAATGAGAGACTGAAATGTAAAAATTGAGAGCTTTCCTAGTACATAGAAGATTCTGGTCCTAGAACAAAGTCTCCACTCCAAAAGAATCCATGGGAGGCAACAGAGAAAAAGAAATGGAGAGAAAAAGTATAAAATGATAGAAGCAAAGAGAAGAGAGGGTTTTTAAGAAGGAAGGGAAGTGGCTGGGTCTGTAATCCCAGCACTCTGTTAGGCTGAGGTGGGAGGATCCCTTGACCAGCCTGAGCAAGAGTGAGTTGAGATCTTGTCTCTACTAAAAATAGAAAAACTTAGCTGGGGGCGGCACCTGTGGCTCAAAGGAGTAGGGCACTGGCCCCATATGCCAGAAGTGGCAGGTTCAAACCCAGCCCCAGCCAAAACTGCAAAACAAAACAAAACAAATAATAATTTAGCTGGGTATTGTAGTGTGAGCTACTTGGGAGGCTAAGGTGGGAGGGTCACTTGAACTCAGAAATTTGAGGTTACTGTGAGCTAGGCTCAGAGCCTAGACAACAGAGTAAGACTTTGTCTCAAAAAAAAAGAAGTAGTAGTAGTAAGGGGAATGGTTAATAGTATTAGATTCTTTGTAAAGGCCAGAGGTAATGCTATAGTATTTAGCAATAGTAGAGCATCAGTAATACTAAAAAATGTAATTTTATGAGAACAGCAGGGTCAAAAGGCAGCTGTACCATTCAGGTTAATATTCATTATCCACTCCATTTGATTTTCTTCAAGATTTCTTCTTTAGGAAGATTGCTTTTCTTTTCTTGGTTCTTTCTTTTCCTTTTCTTTTTATGACATTTGAGAATAGTTGGGTGTTAATCCAAGGAAGGTAGTTATGAAGTGAAAAGCGGGATCTGTACTTTACATCCATAGATCATTAAAGGAAAGTAAAACTATACTGGTGTTTTCCTTCCTTGCACTATTTGAGACAATTAAGGGATAGATTGCTTTACAGTATGGTCCAGAACTTTGAAATGACTCTAGCTCAAATAACTGGAGAGAAAATTCCAAAGACATGAGAAAGAACAAAAGTGGCAGCTTCCCTTGGCTGTTTATTTTCCTTTTTTAAAAATTCCTTTCACAAATGTTTATTACTTCCCTTATGATTATTCACTAACGATGATTACTTTAGCCTTCCCATCAACATAGCAGCTACTATGTTAAAGAGTTGGTAAAAGCAGTACAACCAATCTTTGATTTCACATATCTCCTTCATCATGAGGGAATTAGAAGAGATTTGTCCTATCCATTCTAAGTCCAAAATATTGAAATTTCTGTAAGTCATTATCTGTTTCATTATTGAAGAGGATCTTATGGTAGATCTGGAATGCCATTGGTTTGTGCCAAAACTTTAGAATGAGAATTTAGAACATGACAAGCAGAGAATCCATAAGCTTTTGTGAAGAGGAGTATTCCTACTTTACATATGTCTAGAGATCTCCAAACTTGTTAGTAATGTCACCTTAGAATTTAGCAGAACTTGAAACTCTGTGTATACTAGAAAATGAATTACATATCTCTTATTAAAATTCACAAATAAGTTATTACAGTGTTAACATACTTAAGTGGTTTTTTATATGCTTAGGCCATGAAAGTATCCTGCTTACATAATAAAAGTTTCAAAGATGAGCAAATTAACTTTTCAGCAAAAGCGTTACTTGAGTGTGTCTTGGCTTCCTTTTTGACAGTCATAACCTTAATGGTACAGTCAGGTTTTCTTTTTCTGGGAATCAGATAATCTTGTATTTAGTAAAATATTTGGGGTCAACATTTCATTTTTTAAAGGAAACTTGTATTTTGTGATATGCAAATGTTCAAACCATTTATAAGAACTAACCATCACTATCCACATAAAAGATTATACAGGAATGAAAGAATTTTGGCTGCCTTATTGTTTATAATTATTTAGCCAAAGTGGATGGCAGCCTCTATCACTTATAATGATTTAGGGGCATTTTGAAACAATATTTTAAATACATGATACATCAGTATTTTGGTACATGAAGGATATACATTACTTATTGTCTAACTAACTGAAAATAGATCTATTGTCTCTCCATTTATAAGGATGCACCCATTCTATAGGTTCCGTACACAATTGTCAAGATCAATGTTTTCTTTTTCTCCTTTTAAAAAGTATTCATCTAAATTTTTAATACAAAAAGCCCTATTGGCATTGAGTAAACTGTTGTACAATTACTGTAAATTCTGAGAGTCTTTTGGAAAAGTGTAGAAATCTAAAGATAATGAAAAGTGCATTATCAAGTCCTTTGAGAATCTGATAGGCCTCCCTCTAGCCGTACCCTGAAGAGATGGAAGATTAAGTTCCAGGCATTGGACACAGGGGAACAGACTCCTAACTTGAGGGCTTTCTGTGGGCAACAGAGCACCTGGCAGTCTCCTTGAGATTAAATCTGGGTTTTGTCAGTGAGTGGGCCCTGCAGATCTTATTCCACTCAGCCCGGGTCCTGAGAGTAGGATGTTTGCTTAAATGGCTGGAGAAAATACTACCTTTTTTTTTTTTTCTCTTGATAATGGCAAATATTTATGATGTAATTTTTTTTTACAAATCCCTGAACAAAAAGAATGTAACCCATATTAGGAATCAGCCCTTACTGACAAGCAGTGCTCTATAGCACTGACTAGAGAGCTCTACAGAAAACGTCTCAGCTGACTTTATGAATTGGTACTCACTGTGAGCTAGCTGGCCCTTGACTGATAGCCAGTCTGACTGATAGCCTGGATAAGGAAGGCTTCATAAGATTCTTTGAAGACTGTTAGCTAAATTCAGAACCCAAATCCTACATACATTTGGCTACTCTGTAAGAGTGGATGGCCGGCCTTATTTTATAGGCCAGTAAGTTAAGGTTTGAGATGAGCTTAATTGCTCCGCTTCCCTGGAATGGAAAAAGATGATTGTAATTGATTCAGATCCAGGATTTTATGGTGCACGTCAAAATAGGCCATAGAGGTAATGAAGATTCCAGCCATTGGTTTTTTGTTCTCTCTGTAGTGGACGTGTAATGTAAGAAGCAGATAGTCTCTTGCCCTTTTCTTCTATGTTCCCTATAAAAATGATCTGTATAAAAAAATTCCTTCCATACAAATTCAGACTTTTGTATTTGCAGTCTGTTTTATTATCATCTTCATGAATTCTTTGACTCTGCCACTTTCCTGGCATCCAAGGCTAGCCTTTCTGTATTTATTAAAATATTCAGCTCTGGAACTTTGTCTTCTTATTACTATTTTCTCTGCCATTTCTTACTCCTAGCTCTAATTGTATCTGACATTTGAAAACCTTTGAAACTTACGAAGTATGTCCCTTCCTGGTTTTCTCAACTTATTATCTAAATGCTCCCAAATACCATTGTTTTAAAAAATAAAGTATACAACAAATACACACTAAGAAATTGATGGCTTATAAAATCAGATTCAACTCCAAATCCCTCCCCTCTGAACTCATCATGCTTTTGTTTTGGCAGAGTCAGTTTGTTAATGATTTTTGGACATTTTAGACCACATGATGCTACTACAAGGCAAGGTGAAACTGTTAATCTTGTTGTAGGATTTCTTCAAGTCAGGGAAGGTGATGGTGGAAAACTTGCATCACATAAATAGTAATTGATTACAACAAAGGACCATCTTTTCATAAAAGATGCCATGATGTCACATATGGCACCGTGTACCTTTGTTAGAAAATTAACAGTGAATGTAATTTTAATTCTAAGAATTTGTGCATGCTTGCCGTATGTGATAAAAAAAAAAAATTAAGGAAAAAGAGAAACTTTTTTCCTGTAAATTATTCTGAAATAGTAGTATCTGGTATATATGTCAGTCAGCATTTTTTTCGGGAATCAGAAACTATGCTAGGTATATTAAACAAAAGGGTTAATTATGATACATAAAATTGGGCATTTTAAAGGAAAGTTTAAGAAGTTTAAAGAATCTATTTTTAAGCTAAATTTTTGCAAAGGAGTCATATACAACTGATTTACCAGGAGAGATTAAAACCTTTGAAGCCACCCTTGAAAATGAGGTGTGGCTATTGGAATGTTACTCAAGAGAATCTCTAAGTTTCAAAAAATATATACTTTTTAATTTTGATAGTTTAGGAGTGCAAGGAGATTTTGTTTACATAGGTGAATTGTATTGAAGTAATGCCTGGATTTTTAGTGTACCCATCACCTGAATAGTGTACATTGAACCAAATAGGTAGTTTTTTTTTTTTTCTACCACCCCTTCACAGCATCCCCCCTTCTAAGTTCCCAATGTCCATTGTACCACTGTGTATACCCCTGTTAACCTGTAGCTAGCTCCTACTTATGAGTAAAAACATGCAGTGTTTGGTTTTCCATTCGTACATTGCTTCACTTAGGATAACATCTCCAATTCCATCCAAGTTGCTGCAAAAGGCATTATTTCATCCTTTTTGTGGCTCAGTAGTGTTCCATGGTATAGACGTTCTTTATCCACTCATTGGTTGCTGGGCACCTAGATTGATTCTGTATCTTTTCAATTGTGAACTATGCTGCCATAAACACATAAAGGCAGATGTCTTTTTGATATAATTCTTTTCCTCTGAGTACATACCCTGTAGTAGGATTGCTGGATTGAATGGTGGATCTACTTTTAGTTCTTTGAGAAATTTCCATACTGTCTTCCATAGAGGTTGTACTAATTTACATTTTCACCAACACTGTAAAAATGTTCCCTGTTGACTACATCTGCACCATCTATTGTTTTTTGACTTTTTTTTTTTTTTTTAAGAGACAGAGTCTTATTTTGTCGCCCTTGGTAGAGTGTCATGGCGTCACAGCTCACAGCAACCTCCAGGTCTTGGGCTTCGGCGATTCTCTTGCCTCAGCCTCCTGAGCAGCTGGGACTACAGGCACCCACCACAATGCCTGGCTATTTTTTGTTGTTGTTGCAGTTTGGCCAGGGTTGGGTTTGAACCCGCCACCCTCGGTATATGGGGCCGGCTGACACCCTACTCACTGAGCCACAGGAGCTACCCTGTTTTCTGGCTTTTTAATAATGGCTACCATGACTGGGGTAAGGTGGTATCTCATTTTGGTTTTAATTTGCATTTGCCTGATGATTAGTGATGTTTCAGAACCTCTAAGTTTTCATATCTTAATTGATAACACAGGAATATGGTTATCAAACCTCATTCCACTTACTAAATCTTACAAGTGGCTATATTTAATTGGATAGACATAGCTGCAAGGGAGTCTGTAGTTTTCCTTTCTACTTCTGTAAATAGGAGCAGGGGTGGGTGGAGGCTGGGAGTGCCAATCCAAAGTAACTGACAAAAAATTCTTAAATTGATTCCCCTTAGATCTTTTTCTGGTACCAATTGTCATGTGTAAGAGAGTTTCCTTTTACCTTTGTCTTCCTGGCTGTGTAAATTAGGAAGGTTAAAAACATCCCAGGCATCTTCACAGTCACTAGTATGTGTACTATGATGTCTGTTATCACTAGCTTTGGGTGCTGTGTTGGACTAGCTAGTCTATAAACATGGGGCTGTAAATCCATGTAGGAAGAGGTGTAATAGTTGCTACTATTCTAGGCCATATAAATTAAATTCACTTTCTGTGTGCATGTGTTTTGCTAAGTGTCCTTTAATTTTTATGCTGTTTTCATTATATTCAAATCTATATGGAAAAGGAACTGGCCTAGGTAATAACATTTACAACCCAAGTTTTGAAAAACTCTTCCACAATCTACTTCTTACATGTTGTTCATCAGCTAACCTTTAAATATGATCATCAGTGGAAAATGAAAACCTTAGGTACTAGGTAGTATAATGTAAAAAATACTTATTAATAAATCAACATCACTTTGAAGAGTATGTTGGAAAAATGAAAATAATCTATATATTTTACTAATCTACTATAACATAAGTATTGAATAATTTGTACTTTTATTAGGATAAATTAGGGTGCTCGTTTTTGGCATTTGTTTTTTTCTTGTACTTACTAGCATCATAACTGGAGAGTGAAATGGAGTGGAATGGCTGAATAGCATATTAAAATTGTTTATTATTATTTTTTACCACGGACTACTTAGATATGTATATGGCATGATTTTCTAAATTGTGAAATTACAATACTTGAGTCTCTTGTGTAGTTATTGATGAAAAATAGTGATTTAAATGGTGTGTGTGTGCGTATATATATATGTATACTTATATATAAAGTACCTCTCAAAAGTTTGCTTAACAATTTGAAATATGTTACATTTCTTTATTATTTGAAAAGTAAGCTATTTTCTTTTTCTTTTTCCTTTCACAGTAAGGTTACTTGGTTTAGTTTTCTTCAACTCTCAACAAATATCACAGTTGGTCTTTGGCAAGTTTCATGAAGCGTAAAATACAGTTTGCAGCAGGGAGAAAAAACAGGAGTTAGAATTAAGACCATTAAATTTATGTCACCTCTTCCTCCCTGGGGTGGAGGGAACTAACTCTGAAGATTTTTTTTTTTTTTTTGCAGTTTTTGGTTGGGGCTGGGTTTGAACCCACTACCTCCGGCATATGGGGCCAGCACCCTACTCCTCTGAGCCACAGGCACTGCCCCAACTCTGACGATTTTTATCACATATATCATGGCACCAAAAATACTTCATTTAGAGTAAATACCTATTTCTGTATTGTCCATCTGCATTTTTTCCACTGTAAATGGGTTGGATGTCTGTTTTAGATTTAATAAAGAATAAGGAAAATGCTTATTTTTTACTTTGCGAAGACTTTTCTCGGATCCAGAGTTTAATCATAGCAAGCAGAATAAGAGTTTATTTTTATATATAGTATCATATTTATATTACCTCTTCATTATTCTTTCACAATATGGAAAGTCGGGTTTAGAGTACAAGCTCCTGCCTCCATGTGGTGAAGTTGTGTGTGCACATTGACCTGTGGTTCTTCACTGTGCTCTCTGCTGGGATCATCTTTGAAAAGCCCTTAAATGCTGTGAAGAAATAATTCTCAGCATGAGAACTGTCTGTCTCTCTTTGTCTTTCTTTCCAGCCTTGAGTGAGCAAATCCACACCCATGTGAGCAATTATCCAACATTGTAGTTTTCACATGTCTGGGGCTGGTGATCCCTTCTCTTCTCCCTTTAAGTATTCCTGTTCTTCTTCCTTTTTATTTACCCCTTCCTCCTTCTTCTCCTTTTTTTTTATCTTTTATTTGTATATAATTTTCCTATAGGGCTTTGCCCTTCTTTCTTTCCAAAACATTTTTTAAAAATGATTTCCTAGTTGATTATGTGTCTTGGAAAAGGAAGATACAACTTAGATGTGAGAGTGACCAGTACATTGACACAATTGTTATCAGCTGTCTTTGTAAGTTGTAGAGGACATCAAGTATCACTTATTGATGCCTTGGGTAAGATATTAAAATTTTAGGAAACACGATATATATAAATGGTATGGCAAGTGCTTGTAAGTCACAGGCCTGTGTAGATGTCAAAAATATTTCACGTATTCTTATTGGAGACTAGGTTCAGTGGTTAGGAACATCCTAATAGCAAATGTCACTAGGCAGGAAAGAGAGATGCCTGTCTTGGAAATAAACTTGTTTGTCACCAAGAATTTTCTTCCCTGTTCTCCGTAATCTACTTGTCCTCAATAAGTCATTGAAATCCAGGGGAAAAGATGGGACACATGGAAACATTAATAGTGTATTTCTGTGGAGGGATCTTTCTAGAAGTATTGTAACAAACAAATAGGATTTTTGCTTAATTTTTTGATATTTGGATATTTCCTTATTGCATGTTTCACTGTGCCTACTTTTGTTGCCCCTCACATGCCCCGGAAGTTTCTGAGGGGCAGGCAACTGTAATTCAGCAGCTGGAGCAGACCACTGAGGACCTGAGGACCAAAATAGCTGAACTAGAGAAGCAGTACCCTGCCATGGACATAGAGGTGGCCAGTGGTTATCGAGACATTGAGAATGGACTGACACATTCAGAAGATGTCCGTCTCGAAGCTCTCAGGTTAGGAGAAAATGATGTTCGTCATCAAAGGATTTTACAGGCAAAATCAATATAGACTTCCCCAACGGAAGAGGGAGGGATACTGACACTACCTTCTGTGAGTGCACTGTGGGATAGTGCTCCCTGCCCACCGGGGGCTGAAAATGGAGAGTCAGCTGTTCCGTCCTCACCTTCTGGACCTCAGACAAAGTTCTGTTCAGGGATTTGATTGTGTCTCCAAGGAAAATATCAGTCCAGCTCAGTGCCCATCGGTCCATACAGAGCATTTCACAGCCTCCACCACCTTCATCCCTTCTGTGGTCTGATAGTCAAGGACAGCCTGGGTCACAGCCATCCCATCCTTCTCTTCATACTGAGTTTAAAACCAGCCATGAACACTCTGTTTTCTCTTCCCCTGAAAACAGCTGTGACATCCTATCCCCACCACCGCTGCCTTGCACAGAGTCCTCTAGCTCCATGCCTCGCCTGGCCATGGTGACTCCCCCACCTACCCCTCTCCCTGGCATGACTGTGCCTATTCTGCCCAGTGCAGCCATCCCCCCACCTCCTCCTCGGCTGGGCATAGACATGCTGCCACCCCCTTCCCCTCCCCTTCCTGGAGAAGGAAACCCCTCTGCCCCTCCTCTTCCCAGTGTAGGAGTACCCCCTGCCCCTCCTCTTCCTTGTGTGGGAATACCCCTTCCTCCTCCTCTTCCTGGTACCGGGATACCTCCTTCTCCCCTCTTACAGAAGTGGGACTACCTCCTCCCCCTCCTCTCCCAGGAACAGGAATACCTCCTCCCTCTCCTCTTCTTCCCAGTGCTGAGATACCCCCTGTACCTCCTCTTCCAAGTATAGGAGTACCCCCTGCCCCTCCTCTTCCTTGTGTGAGAATACCCCCTCCTTCCTCCTCTTCCTGGTACTGGGATACCTCCTCCACCTTCTCCCCTCCCAGGAACAGGAATACCTCCTCCCCCACCTCTTCCTGGTATGGGGATACCCCCTCCACCTCCTCTTCCTGGTATGGGAATACCTCCTCCCCTTCTCCCAGGAAAAGGAATATCTCCTCCCCCTCCTCTGCAAGGTGTGGGGATTCCGCCTGCTCCAGGTTCACCTCTCCCTCCTCTTCCACCTGGGGCAGGAGTCCCCACACCCCTGCCACCCCCTCTGCTTCCTGGATCAGGTCCTCCATCCCCCCCTCCTCAGGTGTGTGGATTTTTTTCCTCCTCCGTTGACATCTGGCTTGTTTGGACTAGAAATGAATAAAAGGGACTCAGAAGCAGCCAATAGAGCCTTGCTGCCCAGAAAAACCCCTTTACTGGATGAGACTTCAACTGCACAGTGAAAGGTAACATAAGAACGAGCTCGTCTTTGCATGGTTTGTCAGTACGAGGGGAGAATTTTACCTTAAAACTCTTTGGAAAACGACAGTGTATTTTTTTAAGCACAGGTCTAAAACTTGTCTGTAGATTTTTTTACATCAATGTGAAGCAATTTTCTATTTAAGGTTTTGGGCTTTTCTTCAAAGGGGTAAAGCAAATGGCACGTATATCAATGTATAAGATATGCGTATACCCATCTGTAAAGTTATTGACATATATCTGAAAGATAGGAGGATTATTTTTCTTAGCATGCATGCTCTGTTACCTAGTTGTAAGAGTTTACTCATATCCAAATCTAATTGAAAGTATGTTTATATTCTCTGAGAACACAGGTACAGAGAGACAGCTTTAGCTAGATTATTTTCCATATGAGAATCTCCTCATTGCTTTTACTACTTAAATTTCTATTTCTGACAAACAGCTTAAAAATATAAAACTTTGTAGGAGATTGACTGCTGACGATGCAGTGTACATCCTTTAAAGAAGTGGTTCTCAACTTTCCTAATGATGCCATGTATTTTCATTGTTACAAAGGGGTCGCAACCCACAGGTTGAGAACCGCTGCTTTAAAGGCATAGCTTTGCCTCGCTGTTCCATCTTGTGGTCTTTGGAAGCATGCTGTCTACATGAAAATATACATCCATACCCCGGGAGTGAGACAGTTTAGTTCTGATAATTTCAGGGTACCTTTGTAGATGACTTTGGACATAATGCGAAGTCATAAAAGCATACTGTGGAATGATCCCCATAAAATAATACTTTTTAGGAGGCAATGGTACACGCCTATAGTTCCAGCTTACTTGGGAGGCTGAGGCAAGAGGATCACCTGAGCCCAGGAGTTGGTGGCTGCATTGAGCTGTGGTCGTGTCACTGCGCTCCAGCCGGGCAACAGAACGAGACTCTGTCTGAACAAAGCAAAAACAACTTTCCACCAGTCACTCTAGTGGTGTATTATTTCTCCACGCCTAGTCCATAGTCTGCATTCCCCACACTGAGACAGTGTTGTGGGATGTGCTGGTGGGAGGGAAAAATGTACTTGAAACCTCACTGGCCTTTGTTGTTCTAAGTTTTCGTGATTTCTTGAATTTTCTTTGTGTGATGTGGCATGCATTTAGAAACAAGGAATTCCCCAGGCTAATTTTTATTTCGTATATTAATTTTATCTTCAGTAAATCATATCAGGGGACAAGAATCTACATATCCTGACTACTTTGGAGTTTGCATTTTATCCTCTGTATTATTTCCATCTCACTTATATGCTCATAAATGATTTTAAACTGTGCCCTGAACTCATTTTCTCCAGATACACAATGGGAAGTTCATTATTGTTTCTTTGATTTTCTAAACATGCCTTTACCCTTTGTAGGTGGTATTACATGAATCTATACTCATAGATGGTGATGGCTGGGAGGGGAGAGGATTCATGGGAATGCATATTTTTTGACCCATGAATAAGCTACCAGGTTAATAAAGCAAGTTGGGATTTTGTGATATCAAGCATTTCTTGCCGTCACAGTCAATCTTGAGGTAGGGTTTCTTTTTATGTTTTGTACAGTGACTTGATAACTAAGAATTCCTGAAAATTATTTCTAGGCAAAGGTTTCACTCTCCATAAACAGATGGCATTTGAATGTTCTCAATTAGGTTAATAAAACAAATGTTCATCATAGAGAGAAAAGATATTTTTTCCTCTTTATTTGTCTCCCTTTTCTCTCCCCTCATTCATGCCTCCTTTATGCTTGCCATAATGGAGTGTAGTTGGATGGCCCTTTCATGGTTCCTTTGCTTAATTTTAGAGACTCCAGTCCTTCACTTATTTGGGAAAAAAATGAAGAGCCATCCATAGATTGTCATGAATTGGAGGAATTATTTTCTAAAACTGATGTAAAGGAGAGAAACCCATTTCTGATACTGAATCAAAAAACGAAGGCTCAACAAGTGAGTATTCTTGTGCTTTCTGCCTTTGGACAGTATTTCTGGCATTAGTGTAAACTTTCATTAGAGAAAACCTCTGAAAGAGGTTCTTGGCTGCTTAAACCTCTGCGGACCATGCACCGGTAGCACAGGTTAGAATTTTAGAACACGGCTCAACATGGCTCAGTGCCTGTAGCGCAGTGGTTATGGCACCAGCCACATACACCGAAGGTGGCAGGTTCGAGCCCGGCCTGGGCCAGCTAACCAACAATGACAACTGCAACAAAAAATAGCTGGGCATTGTGGTGGGCACCTGTGGTCCCAATTGCTTGGAAGTCTGAGACAAGAGAATCACTTGAGCCCAAGAGTTTGAGGTTGCTGTGAACTGTGATGCTATGGCACTCTACTGAGGGTAACCTGGTGAGACTCTTTCTCAAAAAAAAAAAAAAAAGAATTTTGGAACACGTGGTTAAGTAAGACTAGTTTATGTAGAACAACTTGTAATTATCTCCCTCAAGTGATAATGCTTTTATTTGTAACTTCAAATACATGTTTCCAAAATCTCCGTCATTTCTTCTTTTCAGAGCTAGTTGTCTAAAAATAAATTTTCACTTGATTCAAGTCCATCTGAGTGCAAGTATGATGGGAAGAAAGGAAGGAGAGAGCAAAGAAATATAAGCAAGAAGTTCCACTCTTAGTAACTGATAAGGCGTTTGGTATTTTGTTGCATTATAACTGAAGTACATGCTGGTAAAATCCAGCTAAATATTCACTCTGTCCTTGACATGTGGAAGGAAATCTCATATCCATTTCTAACTTCTCCATTCCATGTTAGATCTTTGATTTAATCTATAACACTTAATTCAGAAAAAGTAAGCCTGGCGCATTTCAAGAGAAAACATTTCCAAGCAACATTTTTCTTGTTTTTTTTTTTTTTTTATTTTTTTATTTTTTTTTATTTTTGGCGGCGGCTGGGCTTGAACCCGCCACCTCCGGCATATGGGACCGGCGCCCTACCCATTGAGCCACAGGCACCGCCCCTTTTTTTTTTTTTTTTTTTTGCAAGCAACATTTTTCAACTGATGTATCCATTGGACTTGATCATAAAAGGATGTTGTTATAAATTATTCAAGGCTATCATTCGGGAAGGTATAGTAAAACCCCACTAATGAGCTCCAGATAGAAAAAATTACTATGGGTGCCCATCTTTTACTCTGAAATGGGGAGTGGCTACACTTACTAACTTTTACAAGGTGGTAGGTAAGAGTCCATAGAGTCAGAGGAATGGCAAACAGCTGGGTCTTGGGAGGAGAGGAGGAGAAAATGAGGCCAGTGTCTCCAGTGTTCCCCTGGCCCAGTCTGCTCAGATAAGTGCCAAGTAATGGGGTCATTCCTTGAATTTTTGCCTGTGACCTCAACACTGTAGCTAGGCACATAATGCAGAATTGTTTCCTTTGATACTTAACTTCAAAGCAGACAACTCCTACTGGATGGATACTGCCAAATACAGCCAGGAAAGGATGGATTAGAATGAGACAGTAGACCCCTGGAACCCATAGTGTGCTGGGTGGGCTGGCTGGGCTGGCACAACCTAGGCATTTCATCAATCAGAGAATAATGCAAAACTAAATTTCATGTTTTTGAATTTTTCAGGACCATTTTTCCCATTGCAGCTGGTTGCTGGTGACCATAGATCAGTAACTATAGTAAATGAGACAGGGCCTGGCCCATTGTGGGCACTCAATAATTATTCATTAACTTAACAAACCAGATGGCTGAGGGAGGAGGACTTTTTTCAGTATAAGTCAACAGGCCCAGCAGTGATTAAACACCAGAAAATCAATTGTGTAATGATAATTAGTCAGTCCAAGGTGACAATGTTAAGAGGATTGAAGATAGACAGAAAACCACATTTTCTCTGGCAGAGATAAAAAAATATATATATATATATATATATATATAATTAAAGAGATAAATATTTTAAAAACCTTTTCCGTGGTATATTTGAGTTATAATATCCTGAGTCTGAGTCATCATATCTCTTCTTATAGATTGTATAAGCAATGGGCAAGGTATATGCGTGGAGAGTACAGACATCAAGGAGGGTCAGGCAGCCAGATTTGTCACTTGATAAACAGGCATCGGACATCACTTGTCCAGAGACTACGTACTCTGGAAATCAATCCATGCCTTTCCCAGCTCCCAGCAACCCTGAGGGACTACAGATAAAGCAGATGTCTCCCAGTTGACCGACACAGAGGATTCTATGTTCTGTTTGACATAATATTCAGCTTGTAGCTTACTGAAATATGATTTGTGTCTAAATCCTCAAAATTCTGAATGAAATGAGTTGGCACGAGGTGGCATGTTTGCATATCAACAGAGCATCTGTGTGGAGCATCACCTCAACATAATCAACTCCCTCTGTCCTTCTGTCATTAAGGCTAGAGACTTTACCCATGTGGTCCTTTGCACTTATTGATGGTGAACTACCATTGACCTTCAACTTCAAACAGGGTTTATGGAACAGACCCCATCATGACTTCTGATCAGCTTGTTCAGTAACTGTTCCACCTGGGGTTTGATACTTAGCTCTGCACTTCAGTTTGTTTTTAGAAAGATAAAAGGTGTTTTGTTTTGTTTTGTTTTGTTTCTCTGCTAGAGAAATCATCGCAGAGTGATATATTACCAACAAAACTTAGTTTTATTTAACTTCATTATATTTGGAAGGAAAATCTACCTGTTCCATTTACTTGAGACATTAAACATTTTATTTAAGGAAAGTATATTTTCAGGATGTGTGCAGATAGTTACTCTTCTTATGGGAAATGTATACTGATTATATGTGCAGACATTTTTGTAGCTCATAATTCATTTCCTATAAAATTAATAGCCTTTAATGCTGTGGCATATGTTTATGGAGGTAGTTCAAGCAATTTTTATATATAGTGGAAGCTGGAAGTTCTGTTTTTCTTTAAATATTTAAAAATAGCCAAATATTTTTCCTGTGATCTGTCTTCTTGAAAGTAGGACTGTTGTTGACTGCACTTGTATTTAACAAGGTGCTTGGGCTGTTTTTACTGTCATGGCAGAGACATTTTCAGTGTGATAATAGAAGATTCTTCAGCTAGGCATTTGGCATGAGGAGAAAGAAGGTTATTTTCTCTGGAAACTCAGACAAATAATGTTGAAAATCTTGTATTTCTAAATGTCTTTTTCTACTAGGAACTTAAGACAAAGCATTTTATGTATTTTGTTCATGGAACATGTATTTAAGTTTGCTTTGTAATGATTTCTTCATTTATGTTTCATGGTTTTAAAGTATTAAATGTATGAAGATCAGCTGAGAAGGTTTTTGAAACTTTTCAGACAAATAAGACAGTTCTACATCAGAATTGTTTATTAACCTGCAAACTTAAAATAATGACAATACCAAGTTTGTCTCTTAAGGAAAAAAGAAGGAAAAGAAAAAGCAACCCCCACTTCAAGCCTGTGTTGAAGCATTGACACACATCCACACTTCCACACTTGCCTGATTCTAAGGAAGTCTCTAGAGCCAGTAAACCTTTAGTTCAGTCTCTTCTCTATTTTCAGAGTAATTCATTTTTATTAATGTTGATAATGATCATAAGTCACCTCAGCAACTTTGGTGATCAAATAATACTGAATTAATTTTAACCCAAGCTTATGAGCACGAAAATGAGAGGATTCACTTTGGAATGATTTTTGATAATAAGGATTACCCCAAAAGTTCCTAGACTGGGAATAATCCTAGCTCACATCTGTAATCCTAGCTCTTTGGGAGACGGAGGCAGGAGGATTACATGAAGCCAGAGTTTGCAATCAGTTGAGCACTATTAAGATCTCCATCTCTGCAAAAAATAGAAAACATTAGTCAGGTATGGTGGTGAGCACCTGTAGCCTCAGCTACTCAGGAGGCTGGGGCAGGAGGATCACTTGAGCTTAGGAATTTGAGGTTGCTGTGAGCTATGATGATGCCATGGGAATCTAGCTCAGGTGGCAGAATGAGACCCTGTCCCCCTCCCAAAAAAAGAGTCTGGTTAATCCTGTGTCAGATGAAATCATAAGGAAATATGATTTGGTAAACATGATAGTAGAAGTAATTATGACAGCAGCAGTAATAATAATCATGGGAACCACAAGGTATATTGAACCAGTGCAGTTACTTCTCACGGGTCAGTTGCTGTTTTTAGCATCTATATCAAGTCATTTAGTCCTCTTAGTCCCATCAGATGGGCACCATAATACTCAATTCATAGTACAGAAGACTGAGGTGTAAAGGAATTCAACAATGTTCCCAAGCTGGTAAGAGGTTGTTCCCCAGCTCAGATTCAGACTCCAGCCATCTGGCTCTAGAGCCTCTGTTCTCCTTATTAAATCATAGTAATGAATGTAAAATATTTTATATGAGTCTATGTACAGTATTTTATTTATATGGAGACCAAAATAATATACTTCAAAAAAAGAATTTGAGGCTCGGCGCCCATAGCTCAGTGCTTAGGGCGCCGCCATGTGCACGGAGGCTGGCAGGTTTGAGCCCAGCCTGGGCCTGCTTAAAACAACAATGACAACTACAACAAAAAAATAGCCGGGCGTTGTGGTGGGTGCCTGTAGTCCTAGCTACTCAGGAGGCTGAGGCAAGAGAATCGCTTGAGCCCAAGAGTTTGTGGTTGCTGTGAGCTGTGATATCACAGCACTCTACCCAGGGTGACATAGTGAAAAAAAAAAAAAGAATTTGAATTTGTATTGGTTTTCATATCCGATCAATGTTTAAATGACTTCATTTACTTTCAGATCATATGTGAAGACACTTTTAAAACCGTTTCAACCTCTTCACAGTTCTGACAAACCTATAAACTATGATGCCACCGAACATGACATTTGCCCAGTTAAAT
This sequence comes from Nycticebus coucang, assembly GCF_027406575.1. Classification (NCBI taxonomy): domain Eukaryota; kingdom Metazoa; phylum Chordata; class Mammalia; order Primates; family Lorisidae; genus Nycticebus; species Nycticebus coucang. Next base: position 32,780,679 of record NC_069805.1, on the reverse strand, counting down.
AAAAGTTTATCTGACCGATGTGAACTTTAGACACAAAAGCTTTTGTAAGCAGTAAAAAGAAGGGCCATTTGCCTGTGTGGCATGTAAATATTGGTTAGAAACAGACAACCACTGTGGCGAAACCTCACCAAATGTCAAGTGATGATACTTTTTATTCACCCTATGACACAAAAAGAACTATCTTTGTAAAATATCCCTTAAGTAAATAAGGGCTCATCGTGCTTGAAGGAACATGTTACCTACAATGTACATTTGCACACAGAAGTTAACAAGGAGTAAGTACTGTGTGATTTTTTAAAAATACATTAACTGACATTTGCCTAACCATTTAATGTAACACAAAAGAATCTCTTCCTGGGTTTCTTCTAAGGTTAAAATGCTTTGCCCAAAGAATGGGAGAGAGACACTATTTATGATGGTTAAATGCTTGTTAGGATTCAGCCTCTGGAAAAATGATTTAAAAAATAGTCTGAGGTTGCGGTGAGCTACCACGCCCACTGCACTCTCCTCAGGGGATAGGGTGGGACCCTGTCTCAAAAAAAAAAATAGATAGCTAAATATGCTACTTATTATATATATATATATATATATATATATATCATTTATAATGATAAAAAATGCCTTTTGTGTGTGTGTTGTAAAAATGTGTAATAACAGTGGGAAGAGAAGCATCCATCATTCAGCTCCTCTTATTTAGGAGTACATAGTGCAATACCTCTAAACGTTCTTACATGAGACAGTCATTGCCCTTAAAAGGCCTTTTATCATGTTGGGGAATTTGGGAGAATGTGTGTGCTGTACTTCAGATATTGACTGGCCCTGGATTATTCACTGCTACGAAAAGGAGAAATAGGTTATACTATATATGCTATCTGTGAATATTTGCGTCAGATTTATTCATTTACTGAACATAATAATTTTTAGATTCTATGCTTAGATTTTATGTTCTATCATAGTCAGTAGAAATTCAGTGTCCACAGTGTGGTAAGCTAATCTGAGTAGTACAAATCTGGTTTCTTGAAATGGTGCTAATTTTTCCAGTGTAGCTGGCAAGGGTATGTTTTGGTTGATTTTAACAGTTATGTTAGTCTTCTAGACCGAAGACCTAAAATATCTAAAACACCAAATATCTTATAATAAGACAATTTAGATTTGTTTGGGGGACACACAATAAACATTTGATACTTCGTATCTTTTAACATCTGCTTTTAATAGAATACATTCCTTTTGCAAGCCTTAAAAATGTATTTACATAGAAAACCACATCAAAATAAAAAGCTATAATTAGACAAACATAGGTTTTGTGGAATCTGGCTTTGTTTTAGATGTTGAAGGATTTATTATTTTTTGAAGGTGCTATTTCTATAAGTATTTGTAGATTATAGTCAATCAATTCAAAGAATGAACCTCTATTTTAAAATTTTCTTTGCTCCTAAAATTTTTTTTTATATTTCTAAGTAAATGGCTAACAAAAAAATAAATAAATCCACCAACATAGTAAAAAGAAAATATAATTAAGCTAATGATCCTTGACCATCCTAGATTATATATGAGGGAAATTCTATTTGATTAGTTGCACCATGGAAGTACATAAAATTTAATAACGCTGAAGGTTAATTATTTTGGATTTTATATTCATATACTATGATGGTATTAAGATTTTCTTGGACTAAATGGGATGGCTGAGATGTTGTGTTTGTCGATTTGTTATGTTTATTTTGATACATCAGAAGAGAGAGCATTAGAAGAGAATATAAATTCTATTTGGAACACCTGGCATGGTGGCATGTGCTTGTCGTCCCAGCTACTTAGCAGGGTGAAAATAGAGGTTCACTTGAACCCAGGAGTTTGAGGCTCAGGGCACTATTACCCCATCCGTGAATAGCCATTGCACTTCAGCACCAGCCTACACAGGCTGAAGTGCAAGACCCTATCTCTAAAAAGAAATTTTTTAAATTCTGTTTGAAGCAGATGATGGGAAAACATTTTCTCACTACTGCCTATTTTGAGTGGAGCTGCTATTGCAGAGAGCCCTGGAACACTAGACAGAGTTAGGGTTCTTTAGTTGCACTGGAGAAGCCTCACAGTGGAAGTAGTGCCCACACTGGGGCACCTTTCTTGCCTTGATGGCAGCAGAAGTCCACTCATTCAGCAGAGATACAGCAGAAAAAAACAGAGCAAAATATACTAGCAAGGGCACAGAGGTTCTTGAGAGGGCTAATTTACTACAGAACAGCCCAAGAGAAACAAGAGTAATTCGAGGGACTTTACTCAAATAATCCTTAGGTTCCTCACTGTATACTAGAGATATTAAGAACTGTGGGTGGTCAGGAGTTGAACAGAGTGTGTAGGCTGGACTTGGGATAAAGCCTGGGTGGAGGAGATGTGACTTGAAGTGGACCTTGAAGAATTTATTTGGTTTAGCTAGGTAGAAAGGATTAAGGGGTGATTTTTGAGAATAGCTGTGTGAGCAAAGATTTGCTTACAGCTTATTTAAAACCGTAGTAAATCAGTCATCTTTTGTAGCTGGCTTTCCCTGGGAGCTCCTGTCTGACAGTCTCAGGAATGTGAATGTAGATTATTTATATTCATTTCCCTTAGCTGAGGCTGTTTCCTTCTCATCCTCCTTAAGGTTTGCTATATGAGAAGTGAGTGTGTGAATTGAATTTAGATCATTGGAACCCATGTTTATTTTGTTAGCATGGTATGAAAGAGCTGAATGTATGTTTCTTTACCATGGACAGTGAGAGGACTTTGGATAACCCCAGAGCCAAGGAGGATTTTATTCCTTATTTGGCTTACATAGTCACAATTACGACAGCTCCTGGGATACTGGGGACATTGCTCTGATTATTCACATCCTGATTCAGTGTGGCCTATACTGAAAAATGGCTGTGATTATTTGAGACCACAAGTTTAAGATGTAGAAAAAAATGTTATTATTTATGTCTCTAGTATTCTTTTAATTCAAAACTTTGTTTAGATTAAATTATAAGCTGTTTCATTTTCAAAAATATGTCTGTAATGGAAGATTTTGAACCTTTCTCCTTAATTTTTTGTCAAATGTTAATATATGAATCTTTAAAATCACTTGATTTATAACTTGAAAACTATCTGGAAGTATTTTGTTTGGAAGTGGACCTTCTAGAATGACAGAATGAGAAACTTAGTATTTTTCTTTCTAGCAAAATGACAATTTAACTGTTGAAAATTGTAACAAGATAAAGTGGAAAACAGCCAAAAGGAAATCCAAAAACAGAATCAAGTAAGAGATGAACGATATGAAGAATATAGAAAGGATATAGCAGAGCTGAAGGAACTGAAACAGTCAATTAGGGAACTTAAAGATGCAATGCAAAGTATCAGCAATAGGTTAGACCATGCAGAAGAAAGAATTTCACAGGTAAAAGACAAGGTTCTTGAAAAAACTCAGTAAAAGAGGCAGAAAAGAAGAGAGAGAAAGCAGAACATCCACTGTCAGAATTATGGGACTTTATGAAGTGTTCCAACATACGAGTTCTAGGAATCCCAGAAGGGGAAGAAGAATGCCCCAGAGGAATGGAAGCCATACTAGAGAATATTATAAAAGAAAATTTCCCAGATATCACCAAAGATTCTGACACACTGCCTTCAGAGGGATATCGGACCCCAGGTCGCCTCAACTCTAACCGAGCTTCTCCAAGACACATTGTGATGAACCTGTCCAAAGTCAAGACAAAAGAAACGATTCTTCAAGCTCCCAGGAGTAAGCGCCAGTTGATCTACAGGGGCAAATCCATCAGAGTGACCGCAGACTTCTCTAATGAAACTTTCCAAGCAAGAAGACAATGGTCATCTACCTTTAATCTACTTAAACAAAAAACTTTCCAGCTCAGAATTCTGTACCCTGCTTAGCTAAGCTTTAAAATTGACGGAGAAATCAAATCATTTACAGATATACAAACATTGAGGAAATTTGCCACAACAAGACCAGCTCTACAGGAAATACTTCAACCTGTTTTACACTCTGACCATCACAATGGATCAGCAGCAAAGTAACAACTCAGATATTAAAGGACAGAACTTAACCTCCACACTGATGCAAAAGACAAAACTAAGCAATGGACTCTCACCAAATAAGACGAATAGAATACTACCACAATTGTCAATTATCTCAATAAATGTTAATGGCTTGAATTCCCCACTGAAGAGACATAGATTGGCTGACTGGATTAAAAAACACAAGCCATCCATCTGCTTTCTGCAAGAAACACAACTGGCTTCAAAAGACAAATTAAAACTCCGAGTCAAGGGTTGGAAGACAATTTTTCAGGCAAATGGAATTCAGAACAAAAGAGGAGTTACAATTTTATTTTCAGATACATGTAGATTTAAAGCAACTAAAGTCAAAAAAGACAAAGATGGTCACTTTATATTGGTCAAGGGAAAAATACAACAATAAGACATTTCAATTCTAAATATTTATGCACCCAATTTAAATGCTCCCACATTTTTGAAACAGCCCCTACTCAGTCTGAGCAATATGATATCTGATAATAGCATAATAAGAGGAGATTTTAACACTCCTCTTAGAGAGCAGGACAGATCCTCTAAAGAGAAATTAAAGATATCAGAGATTTAAATGAGACCCTAGAACAACTATGCTTGATAAATGCATATAGAACACTCCATCCCAAAGATAAAGAATATACATTCTTCTCATCACCCCATGGAACATTCTCCAAAATTGATCATATCCTGGGACACAAAACAAATATCAACAGAATCAAAAGAATTGAAATTTTACCTTGTATCTTCTCAGACCATAAGGTACTAAAGGTGGAACTCAACTCTAACAAAAATGCTCAACCCCAAACAAAGACATGGAAATTAAACAATCTTCTGTTGAATAACAGATGGATGCAGGAAGAAATAAAACAGGAAATCATTAACTTCCTTGAGCATAACAACAATGAAGACACAAGCTACCAAAACCTGTGGGATACTGCAAAAGCAGTTTTCAGAGGAAAATTTATCGCTTTAGATGCCTACATTCAGAAAACAGAAAGACAGCGCATCAACAATCTCACAAGCCATCTTATGGAATTGGAAAAAGAAGAACAATCTAAGCCTAAACTCAGTAGAAGAAAAGAAATATCCAAAATCAAATCAGAGATCAATGAAATTGAAAACAAAAGAATCATTCAGAAAATTAATGAATCAAGGAGTTGGTTTTTTGAAAAAATAAATAAAATAGATAAGCCATTGGCCAGACTAATGAGAAATAGAAAAGTAAAATCTCTAGTAACCTCAATCAGAAATGATAAAGGGGAAATAACAACTGATCCCACAGAGATACAAGAGATCATCTCTAAATACTACCAGAAACTCCATGCCCAGAAATTTGACAATGTAAAGGAAATGGATAAATATGTGGAATCACACCCTCTCCCTAGACTCAGCCAGGAAGAAATAGAGCTCTTGAACAGACCAATTTCAAGCACCGAGATCAAAGAAACAATAAAAAAGCTTCCAACCAAAAAATGCCCTGGTCCAGATGGCTTCACCCAAGAATTCTATCAAACCTTCAAGGAAGAGCTTATTCCTGTACTGCAGAAATTATTCCAAAAAATTGAGGAAGAAGGAATCTTCCCCAACACATTCTATGAAGCAAACATCACCATGATACCAAAACCAGGAATAGACCTACACAAAAAGGAGTATTTCAGACCAATCTCACTCATGAATATAGATGCAAAAATTCTCAAAAAAATCCTAGCCAATAGATTACAGCTTATCATCAAAAAAGTCAGTCATCATGATCAAGTAGGCTTCATCCCAGGGATGCAAGGCTGGTTTAACATACGCAAGTCCATAAACGTTATCCACCATATTAACGGAGGCAAAAATAAAGATCATATGATCCTTTCAATAGATGCAGAAAAAGCATTTCATAAAATCCAGCATCCTTTTCTATCTAGAACACTGAAGAGTATAGGCATAGGTGGCACATTTCTAAAACTGATTGAAGCTATCTATGACAAACCCACAGCTAATATTTTCCTGAATGGAGTAAAACTGAAAGCTTTTCCTCTTAGAACTGGAACCAGACAAGGTTGTCCTCTGTCACCTTTACTATTCAACATAATGCTGGAAGTTCTAGCCAATACAATTAGGCAAGACAAGGAAATAAAGGGAATCCAAATGGGAGCACAGGAGGTCAAACTCTCCCTCTTTGCTGATGACATGATCTTATACTTAGAGACCCCAAAGACTCAACCACAAGACTCCAAGAAGTCATCAAAAAATACAGTAATGTTTCAGGATATAAAATTAATGCCCACAGTCAGTAGCCTTTGCATAAACCAATAACAGTCAAGATGAGAAGCTAATTAAGGACACAACTCCCTTCACCATAGTTTCAAAGAAAATGAAATCCTAGGAATAAACCTAACGAAGGAGGTGAAGGACCTCTATAAAGAAAATTATGAAATCCTCAGAAAGGAAATAGCAGCAGATATTAACAAATGGAAGAACATACCATGCTCATGGATGGGAAGAATCAACATTGTTAAAATGTCTATACTTCCCAAAGCAATCTACCTATTCAATGCCATTCCTATCAAAATACCAACATCATACATTCAAGATTTGGAAGATATGATTCTGCGTTTTGTATGGAACCAGAAAAACCCCCGTATAGCTAAAGCAGTTCTTAGTAATAAAAATAAAGCTGGGGGCATCAGCATACCCGATTTTAGTCTGTACTACAAAGCCATAGTGCTCAAGACAGCATGGTACTGGCACAAAAACAGAGACATAGACACTTGGAATCAAATTGAAAACCAAGAAATGAAACGAACATCTTACAACCACCTAATCTTCGATAAACCAAACAAGAACATACCTTGGGGGAAAGACTCCCTATTCAATAAATGGTGTTGGAAGAACTGGATGTCTACATGTAAAAGACTGAAACTGGACCCACACCTTTCCCCACTCACAAAAATTGATTCAAGATGGATAAAGGATTTAAATTTAAGGCATGAAACAATGAAAATCCTCAAAGAATGCATAGGAAAAACACTGGAAGATATTGGCCTGGGGAAAGACTTCATGAAGAAGACTGCCATGGCAATTGCAACGACAACAAAAATAAACAAATGGGACTTCATTAAACTGAAAAGCTTCTGTACAGCTAAGGAGACAATAACCAAAGCAAAGAGACAACCTACACAATGGGAAAGGATATTTGCATATTTTCAATCAGACAAAAGCTTGATAACTAGGATCTATAGAGAACTCAAATTAATCCACATGAAAAAAGCCAACAATCCCATATATCAATGGGCAAGAGACATGAATAGAACCTTCTCTAAAGATGACAGACGAATGGCTGACAAACATATGAAAAAATGTTCATCATCTCTATATATTACAGAAATGCAAATCAAAACAACCCTAAAGCACTATGTTGAATAGTAAAGGTGACTGAGGAGAACCTTATCTGGTTGTAACCCCACTGAGAATGGCCCACATCACAAAATCTCAAGACTGCAGATGCTGGCGTGGATGTGGAGAGAAGGGAACACTTTTACACTGCTGGTGGGACTGCAAACTAGTACAACCTTTCTGGAAGGAAGTATGGAGAAACCTCAAAGCACTCAAGCTAGACCTCCCATTTGATCCTGTAATCCCATTACTGGGCATCTACCCAGAAGGAAAAAAATCTTTTTATCATAAGGACACTTGTACTAGACTGTTTATTGCAGCTCAATTTACAATCGCCAAAATGTGGAAACAGCCTAAATGCCCACCAACCCAGGAATGGATTAACAAGCTGTGGTATATGTATACCATGGAATCCTATTCAGCCATTAAAAAAAATGGAGACTTTACATTATTCGTATTAACCTGGATCGAAGTGGAAGACATTATTCTTAGTAAAGCATCACAAGAATGGATAAGCATGAATTCTATGTACTCAATTTTGATATGAGGACAATTAATGACAATTAAAGTTATGGGGAGGGGAGGAAAAGGAGAAAGAGGGATGGAGGGAGGGGGGTGGGGCCTTGGTGTGTGTCACACTTCATGGGGGCAAGACATGATTGTAAGAGGGAGTTTACCTAACAATTGCAATCAGTGTAACCTGGCTTATTGTACCCTCAATGAATCCCCAACAATAAAAAAAAAATAATAAGGGTTTCGGAATGGGAGGAAGTATTTGTATTTACAGAAGGACAACCTCAGGGATGCTTACAGTGGTGAAAATGTTTTGTATTTTGACTGTATCAATGTCAATATCCTGCTTGTGATATTGTAGTATGGTTTTTTATGATGTTATATCTTAGGGAAACTGTGTAAAGTGTCTGTGGGATCTCTATATTATTTCTTACAATTGTATGTGAATACTTCAGAATACAAATTTTAATTTATAACTTGTCAGTACTGGTTGAATGAATTATGAGGACAGGGAAATAGCATTAACAATAATAACAGCGAAACATATATTATGTATAGGTATACCTTGTTTTACTGTACTTTGCAGATTTTGTGCTTTATACAAAATAAAGTTTTGTACCAACCTTGAAAAAAAAAAAGTTGTAAGTGTGGCTTGGCGCCTGTGGCTCAGCGGCTGGGGCGCCAGCCACATATACTGGGACTGATGGGTTTGAATCCGGCCCAGGTGCCAAACAACAATGACAACTACAACAACAACAAAAAATAGCCGGGCCTTGTGGCGGGTGCCTGTGGTACCAGCTACTTGAGAAGCTGAGGCAACAGAATTGCTTAAGCCCAAGAATTTGAGGTTGCTGTGAGCTGTGATGCCACAGCATTCTACCATGGGCAACATGGTGAGACTATGTCTCAAAAAAATAAATAAATAAAAGTTATAAATGTTAAAAAAAAGAAAATTATAACAAGAAAAAATCATTTTTGGTTTCTGGAAATTGTCCTAAGAGCATATTGGAATTGGAGAAATGGTCATTTGAAAAAATCTTCTAAGAACTCAGTAAGAATAGTAGAAATCTATGATAATTGAGCCACAGACTACTTCCCCACCAGGCTCTGCCAACTCTGGTCTACTGTGGACCTGTGCAGCTAAAAAGACATCTCTCTTCGGCAGCTCTGCCTGCAGCTGTGGTTTTACCCCAGAATGGGCAGAATAATAGGTTTTTAAAAGAACAGCTTTAAACAGCAACTAAAGAGCTGGAGTAGCTATACCAGTGTCAGACAAAATAAACTTCAAAGAATGTTACTAGGGATAAAGAAAGATGTTTCGTATTGAAAGGAGGGCCGATCTAAAGGAAGGCAGTGCAGTCAGTTATTGGCATACCTGACAACAGAGTCCCAAAGTGCATCAAGCAAAACTAACACAATTAAAGAGAGGAGTCAATAGTAATATTCAGAGGCTTCAATAGTGCATTGAACAGTTAGGCAGAAGATCAACAAGGAAATGGAAAAATGGAACAGCAGTGGAGTAAAATAGACGAAAACCATCAATAAAATGTTCTGCTCAATCGCAGAAGAATATAAATACTTCTTTTTTTATGAATTTTTACATCTCTTTTTTTTATTGTTAAATCATAGCTGTGTACATTAGTGCAATCGCCTGTACCCATTCTAAGATGCATCATAGATGTGGCCCCACCCATTACCCTCCCTCCACCAAAACCTCCCCTCTCCTTTCCCCTTCCTTGGCCCTTTCCCCAAGTATAGTCTTGTGCTATACTTGGGTTATACTCTTCATGTGAAAGATATAATTTAGCTTCTTAGTAGGGCTGAGTACATTGGATACTTTTTTTTCCGTTCCTGAGATACTTTGCTAAGAAGAATATGTTCCAGCTCCATCCATGTAAACATGAAAGAGGTAAAGTCCCCATCTTTCTTTAAGGCTGCATACTATTCCATGGTATACATGTACCACAATTTGCTAGTTCATTCGAGGGTTGATGGGCACTTGGGCTTCTTCCATGACTTAGCAATTATGAGTTGGGCTGCAATAAACATTCTGGTACAGATGTCTTTGTTATATTGTGACTTTTGGTCTTCTGGGTATAAACCTAGTAAAGGAATTATAGGATCGAATGGCAGGTCTATCTTTAGGTCTCTAAGTATTCTCCAAACACCCTTCCAGAAGGAACGTATTAGTGTGCATTCCCACCAGCAGTGTAGAAGTGTGCCCTTTTCTCCACATCCATGCCAACATCTCTGGTTTTGGGATTTTGCTATGTGGGCTACTCTTACTGGGGTTAGGTGGTATCTCAAAGTAGTTTTGATTTGCATTTCTCTGATGATTAAGGATGATGAGCTTTTTTTCATGTGTTTGTAGATCATGCATCTGTACTCTTTAGAGAAGTTTTTCCTCAAGTCCCTTTCCCACCCTGAGATGGGATCACATGTTCTTTTCTTGCTAATACATTTGAGTTCTCTGTGGATTCTGGTTATTAGTCCTTTATCGGAGGTATAACCTGCAAATATTTTCTCCCGTCTGAGGGCTGTCTGCTTGCTTTACTGTGTTCTTGGCTGTGCAGAAGCTTTTTAGTTTGATCAGGTCCCAGTAGTGTATTTTTCATACTGCTTCAATTGCCTGGGGGGTCCTCCTCATAAAATATTCACCCAGGCCGATTCCTTCAAGAGTTTTCCCTGCACTTTCTTCAAGTATTTTTATAGTTTCATGTCTTAAGTTTAAATCTTTTATCCAGTGAGAGTCTATCTTAGTTAATGGTGAAAGGTGTGGGTCCAGTTTCAATCTCCTACAGGTTGCCAGCCAGTTTACCCAGCACCATTTGTTAAATAGGGAATCTTTTCCCCCACTGAATGTTTTTAATTGGCTTGTCAAAGATCAAATAACGGTAAGTAGCTGGATCCATCTCTTGGTTCTCTATTCTGTTCCAAACATCTACTTCTCTGTTTTTGTGCCACTACCATGCTATTTTGATCACTATGGATTTATAGTATAGTCTCAGGTCTGGTAGCATGATTCCTCCTGCTTTGTTTTTATTGCTCAGTAATGTTTTGGTATTCGAGTTTTATTTCTGATTCCAAATAAAATGAAGGTTTTTTTTTGTAGAGACAGAGTCTCACTTTATCGCCCTCGGTAGAGTGCCATGGCATCACACAGCTCACAGCAACCTCCAACTCCGGGGCTTAAGCGATTCTCTTGCCTCACTCTCCCAAGTAGCTGGGACTACAGGTGCCCGTCACAACACCCGGCTATTTTTTTGTTGGAGTTTGGCCGGGGCCGGGTTTGAACCCGCCACCCTCAGTATATGGGGCCGGCACCTTACCGACTGAGCCACAGGTGCTTCCCAATATTTTTTCAAGATCTTTAAAATATGACAATGGAGCTTTAATAGGAATCGCATTAAAATTATATATTGCTTTGGGCAGTATGGACATTTTAAAAATGTTGATTCTTCCCAGCCATAGCATGGTATGTTTTTACATCTGTTAACATCTTTGGCTATTTCTTTTCTTAGGGTTACATTGTTCTCTTTGTAGAGATCTTTCACGTCCTTTGTTAGGTATACTCCCAAATATTTCATCTTCTTTGGCACTACTGTGAAAGGAATAGAGTCCTTGACTGTTTGTTCGGCTTGGTTATTGTTGGTATACATAAGGGCTACAGATTTATGAATGTTGATTTTGTAGCCTGAGACATTGCTATATTCCTTGATCACTTCTAAAAGTTTTGTAGTAGAATCCCTAGTGTTTTCCAGATATACGATCATATCATCTGCGAAGAGTGAAAGTTTGATCTCTTCTGACCCTATGTGGATACCCTTGATCGCCTTTTCTTCCCTAATTGCAATGGCTAAAACTTCTATTACAATGTGAAAGAGAAATGGAAACAATGGGCAACTTTGCCTGGTTCCTGGTCAAAGTGGAAATGATTTCAATTTAACTCCATTCAATACGATATTGGCTGTAGGTTTGCTGTAGATGACCTCTATTAGTTTAAGAAATGTCCCTTCTATACCAATTTTTTTAAGTGCTCTGATCCTGAAGGGATGCTGGATATTATCAAAAGCTTTTCCTGCATCCATTGAAAGAATAATATGGTCTTTATTTTTAAGTTTGTTTATGTGTTGAATTACATTTATAGATTTACACATATTGAACCAGCCTTGAGACCCTGGGATAAATCCGACTTGCTCATGGTGTATAATTTTTTTGATGTGTTGTTGGATTCTGTTTGTTAGGATCTTATTGAGTATTTTAGCATCTATATTCATTAGTGATATTGGTCTATAATTTTCTTTTCTTGTTGGGTCTTTACCTGGTTTGGAGATCAAGGTGATGTTTGCTTCGTAGAATGTGCTGGGTAATATTCCTTCTTTTTCTATATTTTGGAAGAGGTTTAGTAGTATAGGTACTAGTTCTTCTTTAAAATGTATGGTAGAATTCTGACGTAAAACCAACTGGTCCTGGGCTTTTCATTTTAGGGAGATTTTGTATAGTTGATGCTATTTCAGAACTTGATATAGGCCTGTTCAACATTTCCACTTCGTTCTGGCTAAGTCTTGGTAGGTGTCACGCTTCCATATTGGTCAATTTCTTTCAGATTTTCATATTTGTGAGAGTAGAGTTTCTTGTAGTATTCATTAAGGATTTTTTGAATTTCTGAGGGGTCTGTTGTTATTTCATCATTACCATTTCTGATTGATGAAATTAAAGATTTTACTCTTTTTTCCTGGTTAAGTTGGCCAAAGGTTTATCTATTTTATTGATCTTTTCAAAAAACCGGCTTTTGGATTTATTGATCTGTTGTATAATTCTTTTGTTTTCAATTTCATTTAATTCTGCTCTGATTTTGGTTATTTCTTTTCTTCTGCTGCGTTTGGGGTTCAAATGTTCTTCTTTCTCCAGTTGCTTGAGATGTTCCATTGAGCTATTGACTTCCTCTCTTTCCATTTTCTTGAGGAAGGCTTACAGTGCTATAAATTTCCCTCTTAGGACTGCGTTTGCAGTATCGCAGAGGTTCTGGTTATTCGTGTCTTGATTGTTGTTTTGTTCCCAAAATATGGTATTTCCTTCCTTTTTTTTTTTTTTGTAGAGACAGAGTTTCACTTTATTGCCCTCGGTAGAGTGCCGTGGCATCACACAGCTCACAGTGACCCCCAACTCCTGGGCTTAGGCGATTCTCCTGCCTCAGCCTCCTGAGTAGCTGGGACTACAGGCGCCCGCCACAATGCCCGGCTATTTTTTTGTTGCAGTTTGGCCAGGGCCGGGTTTGTACCTGCCACCCTCGGTATATGGGGCCGGCGCCCTGCTCACTGAGCCACAGGCGCCGCCCGGTGATTTCCTTCTTATTCTCGTCTATAACCCATGTATCATTCAGCATAAGGTTGTTTAGCTTCCATGATTTTGTATGGGTATGCATGTTCCTGTTGTTATTTAGTTCAACTTTTATTCCATGATGGTCTGAGAAGATGCAAGGAATAATTTCTATTTTTTCAAATTTGCTGAGGTTAGATTTCTGGCCTAGTGTGTGGTCCATTTTGGAGTATGTTCCGTGGGCTGATGAGAAGAATGTTTATTCAGTTTTGGGGGAATGAAATGTTCTGTAGATGTCTGTTAAGTCCAGATGTTGAACGGTTGAGTTTAAATCTAAAATTTCTTTGCTTAGCTTCTTTTTGGAGGATCTATCCAGGACTGCTAAAGGGGTGTTAAAATCTCCAACTACTATGGAAGTGGAGGAAATCGAGTTGGTCATGTCTGTTAGAGTTTCTCTTATAAATTGAGGTGCGTTGTGGTTGGGTGCATAAATATTAATAATTGAGATCTCATCATATTGAGTATTATCTTCAACAAATATGAAATGTCCATCCTTATCCTTAATTATTTTGGTTGGTTTAAAGCCTATTGCGTCTGCGAACAGGATTGCAATGCCTGCTTTTTTCTGCTTTCCATTTGCCTGGAATATAGATGACCATCCCTTCACCTTGAGTCTATATCTTTTAATGTAAGATGCGATTCTTGGATGCAGCAGATATCTGGCTTGAGTTTTTGTATCCAGTCCGCCAACCTATGCCTCTTTAGAGGACAATTTAAACCATTCACATTAATTGACAGTATTGATAAGCCTTTTGAGAGACCGGTGGACATTTTTAATCCTTTTGTGACCGTGGAAGTTGAAATTTGATCAAAAATTTTTGGGGTCGGTTTACTTTTGTGGTAGAGAATTACACTGGTCTTTATGGAGGATAGGTCTAAGAATGTCCTGGAGAGCTGGTTTAGTTGTGGCAAATTTCTTCAACATGTGAATGTCGTTGAAGTATTTAATTTCTCCATCATAAATGAAGCTCAGTTTAGCTGGGTTCAAGATCCTGGGTTGAAAGTTATTTTGTTTTAAGAGATTGAAAGTCGATGACCATCCTCTTCTAGCTTGAAAGGTTTCAGCAGAGAGAGCTGCAGTTATTCTGATATTCTTACCCTTGTAGGTAATGGTTTTCTTTCGTCTGGCAGCTTTCAGAATTTTCTCCTTCATATTAACTTTAGTGAAATTGATTATGATGTGTCTGGGGGATGTCTTATTTGGGTTCAGTCGTGCTGGAGTCCTGAAACTGTCTACTATCTGAATTTCGGAATCTCTTGGCATGTCTGGAAAGTTCTCCTTCATAATCTCATAGAGAAGAGACTCTGTGCCTTGTGAAGCCACTTCATCACTTTCGGGGATCCCTATAAGACGAATATTGGTTTTATTCAAATTGTAGTCCACTTTATCATCCGAGAGCTCTCTGAGAGAGTGGTCTGCTTTTGCTCTCCATTTCTCTTCTTTTTTGAGGGTTTGGGAGCGTTCGAAAGCTTTGTCTTCAATGTCAGAAATCCTTTCTTCTGCTTGCTCCATTGTGTTACTGAGGGATTCTACTGTGTTTCTCAGATCTTTGAGGGATGTAACTTCTTGTCTCAATGTGTCAAAATCTTTGGTCATTTGGTCTTTGAATCCGTTGAATTGTTGAGATACTTTTGGAATTCTAATTCAATCTTATTTGCTATCCAGATCCTGAATTCAATTTCTGACATCTCAGCTATTTGTTTGTGCATGGGGTTTTGTGCTGTTTCTGCCCCACTGATCCTTGGGGGAGTTGATCTACTGTGATTATTCATATTGCCAGAGTTTTTCTGTTGATTTCGCCTCATGAGTGTTTTTCACCGTTGCCTCTGGCTGTCCTCAGAGTTGGGGAGGTGTCTCTCCAAGGTTAGACCCCAGCGGGATCACTCTATTGTTGCTGGATCTTTGTAGGGAATGACACTGTGTATTTCCTCTGGGGCTGCTCTAGCTATGGAGTTCTGGTTGTGGAAGCAACTCCAGTTTGTGACACACCTGAATCCAGTAACAGGGCTGAGGGTGGTGTGCATGGTTCTGGGAGTGCCAGGCGCCTAGTGACTTTTGCACAGAGACCCTAAGGCTCCAGCAGTCTCGCCAGGAGAAGAGCTCTTCGCAGAGGCAGGGAGGGCTCCAATGGGCACGCAGCTACCAGAGTCCCTGTCCAGATGAACGGGCTAGTGTGGAAGCTGGGAGGTCACAGGAGGGAGCATGCAGGGTTGCGTGGCTCCCGCAGTTCCTGGTGAGGGAATGTGGAGGCCCGGTGGGTGCAGGTCCCGGATCAGGGGTCGCTGCACAGCTCTTATGGAGGTCTGGCCCGTGTCAGGCCCGGAAGTTTGAGGTTGCTATGAGCTGTGACTTCATGGCACTCTACCCAGGGCAACAGCCCACGGCTCCAGTGTGCCAAAACCGTCTCACTCTGCCCCTAAGGATTAAGGCTGTAAGGCAGCTCAGTCCCTGCCTTTAGGCTGCTCAGTCAGTAGGTTACTTTGACCCGCCCAATCCTTGCTCTGAGAACCTGAGGGCGGCGCTTGCCGGGGCAGTTCTTTCACAATGGCTTTCTGCGCCGAGCTCAGTGGCTCAGTCTGGGGCCCCAGACAATGTCCGAAGTTCTCCACACTCCTGCTCAAGCTCTCCCCAAGGCAGTTCAACTGAGTGCCAAGTCCAGGAACACCGAAACAGTTCACAGGTAAGGCCTTTCCAGTTTGCAGTCTCGCTGCTGCTTGTACTTACGGTTGCTGGCGTGATTAGGTCCATCGAACACATGCAACCACTTGTCAGTTTTCCACTGTTTTTGTCCTCCTCTTGGGGTTCAGAGTCACTTGCTGGCTCCCTGTATCCTCAAAAGGATGATTATAGGCAGATCCCATCGGCCAGAGATGCCTGGAGTCTTGTCTCCCCAGACTCGCTGTTCCCAGTTGCAGGGAAGCTGTTACTCGGCCACCATCTTTAATCTCTCTGAATATAAATACTTCTTAAACATGCATAGAACATTCTCAAAATAAGACTTAAAAAATTTAAAGGGACAGAAGTGTAAATAAATTTATTACTATTTTTATTTCAAAATGTTAAGGGAGTATAAATATTTTTGTACATGGATACCATTCATGATGCTTCCTTCAAGGCTGTTAGAGTGACCATTGCCCAGGTAATGTTCATTGTAACTGATAAATAAGTTCTCCCCACATCCTTTCTCATCATCATGCCCTTCTTGATTTCCAATGACTTCAACATCTCTTTGTGTCCATGTGTGCCCGTCAATTATCTTCTAGTTATTAGAGGCTACATGTGGTATTTGTTTTCCCATTCCTTTGATACTTCCCTTAGAATAATGATCTTCAGTTCCTTCCAAGTTGCTGTGAATGACATGACATTATTTCATTCATTTTTATGGCCGAGTAATACTCACTGTTACATACTACATTTTCTTTATCCAATCCTGAATCGATGGCTACTCAGGTTGATTCCACATCTTTGCCATTGTCAATTGTGCTGCAATGAACGTTTGAGTGCAGGTGTCTTTTTTATAAAATAACTTCTTTTATTTTGAGTAGATACTCAGTAGTAGGATTGGTGGATTGCATGTTAAATCTACATATATTTCTTTGCGGAATCTCCATATTAGTTTCCATAGAGGTTGTACTAATTTGCAGTTCCACCAACATGTATAAGCATTCCTTTCTCTCTGCATCAAACCAGCATCTACTGTCTTTTGACTTTTTAATAATGACCATGCTGACAGGAGTAAGGTGATATCTCTCTGTGTTTTAATTGGAATTTCTTGATGATTACTGGTATTGAGTATTTTCCATATGTTTATTGGTTATTTGTCTTTTGACACAGTTCTGTTCATGTCTTGTGCCCACATTTTAATGGGGTTGTTTGCTTCTTTATGCTGATTGGAATTATTTATATATTCTGGACATTAGCCCTTTATCAGTTGTATAGTTCGTGAATACTTTTTCCCTGTTTGTAGGTTGTCTTATTTACTCTGTTAATTATTTCCTTTGCTGAGCAGAAGTTTTTTAATTAATCAAGTCTTATTTATTTATTTATGTATTTATTTTGTTTTTGCTGTATTTGCCTTTGGAGACTTAGTCACAGATTTTCTGCCTGGGCTGATGTCCAGAACAGTCTTTCCTACCTTTTCATATAGAATGTGTATGGTTTTTGCCTCACATTTAAGTTTTTTATCCATCTTGAGTTGATTTTTTAATATAACAAGAGACTGGGGTACTGTTTCATTCATCTTCATGTGGCTATCCAGTTTTCTCAGCATTATTAATTGAACTGGTCTTCTTCTCCCCAGGGCTTGTAGTCCACTTTGTCAAAGATCAGTTGGTTGTAGGTATATAGTTTTTATATCTGGGTTCTCTATTCCATTCCACTGGCCTTCAGTCTACTTTTATACGTTGCTATTTTGTACCTTGCTGTTTTGGTTACTATGGGCTTGTAGTATAATTTGAAATCTGGTTATGTGATGCCTCCAGATTCATTCTTTTTGCTTAAGATAGCTTTGGTTATTCAAGCTCCTTTTTTGGTTCCACATGAAGTGTGGAATAATTTTTTCTAGATTTGTGAAATATGATATTAGTATATTGATGGGGATTTCTTTGACTCTGATAATCACTTTGGGCAGAATGATATGCTCTGACAGTGATCAACACTCTGACAGTGTTGATCTACCTTTCCATGAGAATGAGATGTTTATCTATTTGTTTGTATCTATAATTTCTTTCACCAGTGTCTTATAGTTCTTCTTGTGGAGATCTTTCATTTCCTTTGTTAAGTATATTCCTAAGTATTGTATTTTCTTTGTAGCTATTGTGAATGGTGTAGAGTCTTTGATTTGTATCTCAGCTTCCCTATTACTGAATAGAAATGCTATTGATTTATGTACATTGAACTGGTAACCTGAGACTTTCGGTTCTAGGAGTCTTTTGGGTGACATCTTTGGGATTTTCTACATACAAGATCATTGTCTTTAGCAAGCAGCAGTCATTTGATGTTTCCTATTCCAATTTGGATGTCTGATTGCTCCCAAATTATTCTTTCATTTGCCTGACTGTTCTGGCTAGGACTTTTGTACTATGCTGGATAGAAGTTAGTTACAGTGGGCACTCTTGTCCCAGTTCTTGGGGGAATGCTTTCAACTTTTCCACATTGAGTATAAGGTTACCTGTGGGTTTGTCCTATGTGTCCTTTATAATTTCAAGGTACGTTCCTTTTATATCTAATATGTTAAGGGTTTTTATTATGAAATGGTGCTGGACTTATTGTATATATATTTTTCTGCATCTATGAAGATGATCAAATGGGCTTTGTTTTTGCTTCTGTTGATGTGGTGGATCATATTTATTCATTTGCATATTTTTTTTTCTCTTGAGAAAGGGTCTTACTCTGTTGCCCAGGATAGAGTGAAATGGTGTTATCATAGTTCACAGAAACTGCTGGGCTCCGACAATTCTCTTACCACAGCCTCCTGAGTATCCAGGACTACAGGTATATGACACCATGCTTGGCTAATTTTTCTATATTTTTATAGGCTCTTGCTGTTGCTCAGGCTGGTCTCCAACTCCTGGCCTTAAGAAATCCTCCTACTTTGGCTACCAAAACTGCTAGGATTGCAGAAGTGAGCCATAATGCCATGTCAATTGATTTCCATGTGTTGAAGCATACTGTGTACTTAGAATAAACCCTCTTTGATCATGGTAAATTATTATTGTGACGTGTTGTTGAATTTAGTTTGCTAGTATTTTGTTAAGTATTTCTGCTTTGATATTCATAAACAACATTGGTCCATATTTTTCTTTTTTTTCTTATGTACTTTTCTTGCTTTAGTGTAAGGGTGACTGATACCCATCACAGAATGGGTTAGAGAGCGTTCCTTCCTTCTTGGTGTTATGATTTAATATATCTAAGATAGGTGTCATTTTTGTCTTTGTAGGTCTGGTAGAATTTGGCTGTGAATTCACCGGGTCTGGGAGATATATAAATAAATAAATATTTATTTATATATATAAATGCTTCAATCATTCTTCAATTTTGGTCTGTTCAGGGTTTCTTTTTCTTCTTGATTAAGTCTTAGGAGACTGTGTGTTTCCATTACCTCTCCATTTTCTAGTTTATGTGCACTGAGATTTCCATAGTATTCATGGATGATGTAGTGTATTTCTC
Source organism: Nycticebus coucang (assembly GCF_027406575.1). NCBI lineage: Eukaryota > Metazoa > Chordata > Mammalia > Primates > Lorisidae > Nycticebus > Nycticebus coucang. The sequence continues at coordinate 32,761,187 of NC_069805.1, read as the reverse complement.
TGGCATCAATTGTAATATCTCCTTTTTATTTCCTGATTGAACTTCTTTGATTCCTTTCTCTTCTATTTCTGATTAATCCAGGTAGAGGTCTTTTGATTTTGTTTATCTTTTCAAAGATAAATTTTTATCTTTGAAATGAAAGATAAATGTTTATCTTTTCCTTTTTTTTATTGTTGGGGATTCATAGGGGGTACAAGAAACCAGGTTACACTGATTGCATTTGTTAGGTAAAGTCCCTCACACAATTTTGTCTTGCCCCCAAAAGGTGTGGCACACACCAAGGTCCCACCCCACTCCCTCCTTCCCTCTCTCTGCTCTTCCTTTCCCCACTCCTCCTTCCTTCTTTCACTCTCTGCTCTCCCCTTCGTCCACCCCCCACCATGTCTTTAATTGTCCTTATATTAAAATTGAGTACATAGGATTCATGCTTCTCCATTTTTGTGAAGCTTTACTAAAAATAATGTGTTCCACTTCCATCCAGGTTAATACAAAGGATGTAAAGTCTCCATTTTCTTTGATGGCTGAATAGTATTCCATGGTGTACATATACCACAGCTTGTGAATCCATTCCTGGGTTGGTGGGCATTTAGGCTGTTTCCACATTTTTTTTTTCCTTCTGAGTAGATGCCCAGTAATGGGATTGCAGGATCAAATGGGAGGTCTAGCTTGAGTTCTTTGAGATTTATACATACTTCCTTCCAAAAAGGTTGTATTAGTTTGCAGCAGTGTGAAAGTGTTCCCTTCTCTCCACATCCACACCAGCATCTGCAGTTTTGAGATTTTGTTTAAATTTTTTTGTTTTATTGAGTCTTTATATTGGTGTCTGCTTTCCATTTTGTTCTTCTCTGAGCTTTGTCATTTATTTTCCTTGCTGGCTTTAGGTTTGGTTTGTTATACCTTTTCTAGTTTCTTGAGATGTGACATTTATTTATGTTGTTAATTTGTGATCTTTCTGTCTTTCTAATGTAGGCTTATATGTCTATGAATTTTTTTTTTTCCATTAGGACTACTTCTACCGTATCCCATAGATTTTGATAGCATGTATCCCATTTGTCTTACAGTTTGAGGAATCTTTTTATTTACATCTTAATTTCATCATTGACCTAGAGATAATTTAGCAGCCTGTTGTTTAATTTCCATGAACTGTGTAGATTTGAGTGTTTCTCTTAGAATTGATTTCTAGTTTTGTTCCACTGTAGGCTGAGATGGTACCTGGCATGATTTTGTTTTGTTTTGTTTTGTTTTGTTTTTAATTTGATAAAACATGCTTTGTGTCCTAAAATATGCTCAGTCTTTGAAAATGTCCCATGTGCTCATGAAAAGAATGTATATTCAGTAGTTTTTGGATAAAATATTCTATAACATCAATCAGGTCCATTTATTCTAGAGTCCTTTTTAATTCCAGTAGTTCTTTATTGATTCTTTTGCTTTGATGATGTGTCTAGCTCTGTCAGTGGCATGTTGAAGTTCCTGGCTATTATGGTGTTGCTGTTTATCTCTTTTCTGGATCTCTGGCAATACCAGGAAAGTTTTCCTGAATAATTTACTCATAGATTTGCCATGCTTTTTGATTTTTCTTCTTCTACTTCAGGGATACTTATGATTCCTGTATTAGTTCAATTCATATAGTCTCATATTTCTCTGAACAATTGTTTTTCCTTCTTTATTCTCTTTTCTGCATCTATGAGTGACTGGATTAACTCAAGAGCCTTGACTTCAAGCTCTGAGATTCTTTCTTCTGTGTAGTTTAGCCTGTTGTGAAGCTTTCTGCTGTATTATGAAATTCTGTAATTTTTTATTTCTTTAAGTTTGTTCTGTTATATCCTTTCTCAGGTTGTCCAGTTCTTTTGTGACATTTTTGTATTTTTCATTGATGTCCTGAAATTTTATTTTTATCTTATTTTGCTTGGTTTTCAACTTTCCCTTCAAATTTATTTATTTGCCATCATATGCTGAATTCCATTTCTGACATTTGGACATTTTCTTTTTGTTCTGGGTCCAAATTGACACAGAGCCATTGTGATCTCTTGGGGTGTTAAACTCTTTTGTATTTTCATGTCGACAGAGTTCTTTTGCTGGTTTCTTCTCATCTGGCTCCTTTTCTCTCAGCTCAGGGCTGATAGTATTGTAGTGCACATGTTATCCTTTGCTGCAAAGTTTACTACTTAGTGAGGAGAAGAGGTCCATAGGTGGTGCTTTTGTGTCCTACTCTGGAAGCTTGACCTGGCAGGTGAGGAACGGGTACTTTGAGAGCCTGTAATGTACGTGTTCTGTTTGTCCCATTTCCCTTTGATTGTTACGGTTCAAGCTGTGTAGTGAGGTAGGTTTTTCCCTAGCCTGATGTGGGAAGCTTGAGTGGGGTCTGGGTGAGACCCTCTCCACACATGCTAGTGTCGTAGGAGATTGCTCTTTCTGAGTCTCCCCAGGGAGTGACAGTGGCAGCTGGATGAATCTATCTAGGCAGTGGACATCAGTGTCTGGACTATGAACATTTGCTTGTACTAGGTCCAGGTGAAGCTTTAATAAATTTAAAATGATTGCCAGGTATAGTGGCTCATACTTGTAATCTTAGAACTTTGTGAGACTGAAGAAGGAAGAAGATTAATCAATGCCAAGATTTTGAAGTCAAGTTGAGCAATATAATGAAACTCTGTCTCTATAAGAAATAAGAAAATCAGCTGTAGTACCGCATGCCTGAATTCCCAGCCACTTGGGAGACTGAGGCAGGAGGATCACTTTAGATCAAGAGCTTCAAGTTGCAATGAGCTATGATACTACAACTGCACTACAGCACCGGTAACAGAGTGAAACCTTGTCTCAATAAAAATAATTAAAATGATTAAAAAATAAAAGTATGTTTTTTGATTGCAATAGAAATACATTACAGATTAATAATAGGGAGAAATCTGTGGAATTCACAAATAAGCATGAGTTCAACAACATATTCCTAAATAACAATGGTTCAAAGAAGAAATCAAAGGGAGAATTAGAAAAATTGCATTTTATTTATGTCCAAAATTTGTTGGATACAGTTAATGCAGCACTCAGAGAAAATTTTTTAACTGTAAATGCCCATATTAAAAAAGAGAAAACACTGAAATAACAATTTAAACTTCCACCTTAAGAAAATAAAAAGGAAGAACAAACTAAATCCAAAATAAGGAAATAATAAACACAAATATGGGAATAAATAAACAAAGACTAGAAAAATGGTAGAGAAAATCAGGGATACTAAAATTTGGTTCTCTGAGAAAATTAACAAAACAGATAAACCTTTGGGTAGACTTACCAAGGCAAAGAAAATTCCAAGGAAATTCAAGTTGTGGTTCTACTACCCTGCCTCTTAGGTTTGGATGAATTGGCTGAAGTACATCAGAGAACTCAAGAAAAGACTTTTATTTTATCACAAAGGATATTATAAAGAATATGGATGAAGAATGCACAGGCCAGGGACAGGGGATGGCCCTGAGCTCCACCGCCAAGCTAGGGTGTACCACACTTCAGAAGCCTCCGTGGTTCAGCTGTACAGTAGATCCCTGGACCATGTACTTTTAGCTTTTATGATGCCATCATTACACAGGGATGATTGGTTAAACCACTGGCCATTGATGATCAATATAAACTTCAGCCCCAATCCCTTTCCTGGAGGTGGACAGTGGGACTGCAAGTCCCAGTTCTCAAACCCAGCCTTCACCTCTTCCTTTTCCATCCCCCATCCTGAATCCACCTAGGAGTTTTCAGTATTACTGCTAGTCAATATTACCATAAAAAATTACAATCAGTAGTGCAAGGAGACAGCCTACAGGATGGGAGCCAATATTTGCACATTATACTTCGGATAATAGGTTGCTAACCAGAATCTATAAAGAAGTAAAATAGTAAAAAAAAAAAAAAAAAAAAAAAGAAATAATCTCATAAAAAAAGAGGTTTTTTATGAGCAGACACATAAGGATATGTGAACTTTTGGCCAATAAATGTATGTAAACATGTTCAACATTCCTAATTAGGGAAATGCAAATCAAAACCACAATAAGATATCACCTAAGTCCAGTGAGAATGGCTTTTATCAAAAAATCCCAAACCAACAGATGCCAGTGTGAATGCAGAGAGAAAGTGACACTTCTATAGTGTTGGTGGGACAGTAAACTAGCAGAACCTGCGTGGAAAATGACATGGAGCCACCACAAAGAACTGAAAGTACAACTAGCAATTGATCCAGCAATCCCACCGTTGCATAATCTTACAGAGGAAAAACGTGTATGTGAATGTTACTGCAGCCCAATTCACCGTCACAAAGGCATGGAATCAACCCAGTGCCCATCAATACAAGTGGAGATTTAACACAATGTGGGATGCAGACACCATACAGTCCCACTCAGCCATTAAAACATGGTGACCTGAAACCTTTGTGACAACCTGGATGAAACTGAAGACCATTCTTCTAAGTGAAAAATTGCAGTAATGGAAAAACAAACACCACATGTACTCACATTTACATTGGTTCTAACCTATCAATACTTGTTTGTGCACAAGTGGAAGTGAAACGCCATTGAAATCAAGCAGATGGGAAGAGGCAGGAGAAGAGGGGTAACCTCACACCTCACAGGTGCACAGGACACTATCCGGGTGAGGGCACATTAGGAACTTTGACACAAACTCTATAAAAGCAATTCATCTAACAACACATATATACTTCTATAATATTTGGAAATTAAAAAAAATACATACCGCTGGAGAAAACAGATTTGAGGAGCTGTGTGCCGAAAAAAGGGAACAAAGAACCAAAATATCTTTCACAATATCATAGCCAAATGTTAGAATCACCTGGGAACCTTTCAAAATACTGATGCCCAAAGCACACCTCAGATCACTGAAGTGAGAATTTCAAGCTAGGAGTTCTATGCAATCATTGGAATTAAAGGCTCACCAGGTAGTTATGATTGGACACCATGACTGAGAGACGCTAAAGGGCCCATCCTGATTGTCCATCCCCTTCTCTCCTTCTCCACATTTCTCTCAGGAATAGTTTCTTTTCCCCTGGCCTTTGGGCTTTACACTCTTTCTGATGACTTCAGTTCATCGCTAACCTAGTCGGTTAGTCAATTAAGGACATTACAAATGTCCTAAATCCTAATGTGTCATCTGGGTACTCTTATTATATAATATTGGCCCAGATTCACGTTTTTCAAAATTAATACATAAAGTACTCTTTTCTTGTCTCTGCATGCAAATCAATGGATGGGCATTGAGCCTCTTCTGTGGACTTGTAGAAGTACACGTGGAAATGAGGAGAGTGCGAATGCCTGAGCACCTCATGACCTCTGATGTATGATGTCCGCTCTCCTACATTCACTTTTGCACTGATTTCACTCTAGGGAGACATGGTGCCCTTCAGTGAATATCAGCTCAGATAAGTCCACAATGTGTAGACGCTGAGTCTCGGGAAACTCGTCCCCATCAGCACAGCTTTGCACCTGTGGGGTGAGAATCACCTCAAAGGTCTCCTCCCTGTGATCCAGCTCTAAATGAGTTTCTGTAATGAGGATTGTCTGTGCTCATTGTTCACTGTTCTGACTCATGGGGAAAACTGACACAGAGCAGCGACCCCTCCTAGGGGCCTACTAGGCTCCCCAAATATGGAAATGCAAGAGAACCTTGAATCCCCATGGAGCTGTCAGAGGACTATCTGAACCCAAGTGGCATTACCTCTGCACATGCAGCTGGGGGCCTGGGGAGCTGCACCTCAGTCTTCACTTGCTGACCAGCAATGTCCTCTTGCTAATTGTCTCTTTCAGGACACCTGGGCAGCGAGCAGCACAGAGATCCTGGGTCAGTGTGGTGAGACTTGGCTGGGCTCCCAGGGACCAAGAAAGAAAAGACAGACCAGAGGCTAAGATGAAAGAAGTAACCAGGGCCCAAGTTAATAATTCCTATCCCTAGAGACACACTCATCACTCTCTCAGAGCCCTCCACGTGGGCCAGACAAGGTTTCTAGACCTCTTGTGACCTCACATCCACCTAGTGACCTGGGGCTCATCACTTCTCAGATCGGGGGAATCCCTGACAAGGGAGCCCCCAGTATCCCACAGGCTGCAGGATGAGACATGGAGAGGAATGGAAAGCGGAGAGGACCAGAATCCAAGGACAGGGTGTGAGGGTCAGAGTGCTCTGCTTTAACAGATTCTGGGGGAAAGGAAGTCCTTGTGGAAAGGAAAGTGAGGATGGGGTGCTACTGTGAGTGCAGGGGATGAACTGGATGGACAATCACAGGACAATAGTTGTGGATACTTCATATGTGAAGGTTGCCCTTTTTCTCAAAAAGAGAATTTAGAAACACCAGAATAAAGCTGGACATGACAGGAGGCTGACTTGTGGCCCAGGACTGACATTGCCACTAAAAATTGTTCTAGGTCTGATCAAAACTATACAGAATAAATCTCTCTGTAGGTGACAAGTCACCAGGAAGATACGAGGATTAGACAGATGGTCACAGCTTTACTAAACAGAACATTCCTACTGAATCAGGCATTTGGAAACTGTGATAATAATCACACAAACAATTGAATACAGATATTTTTCTCAGAACTATAGATGAAGGGATTTAAGTGAATACATAAGGGGACAGGGAACTTGGCCAAGGAGAACACCCAGTAAGTGGCTCACCCAGCATCTGGGGACAGATCTAATCCCAAGCCCCAGGCTCTGGCTTCACTAACAACCTGACAGCATCATGGACTTTGACCCAAACCTGAGGGAGTACACAGAGGCCTCACTGTCCCATCCATGCCCTTCCCCTTCAAACCAGAGCAGCATCACAGCTTCTTGCTCCCCAGTCCTTCCCCACCTGGGAGGAACAGCCACTGGTGTCCAGAGTCAGCGTTGGTAAAGAGGCTCCAAGGGGTGCAGGGGACAATCCACCTGTCAAGGTCATGGCCACGGTCCCACTGCTGGTCCAGCTGCAGCTGCAGCCAGTTGTACGCCAGGGTGCTCATCCACAGCTGTGTGTGTGAGATTTGTACCTCTGACACGTGGGGGCTCAGGTCTTCCCTCCAAGGCCCTTGGGGACAGGCCTCCTGCATGGGGAGCTGAAAGATAATGAGGGTTCAGTAAGAACTCTCCTAGTTATCTGTTTAGTAAGCCTCCCCAGAACACCCAGCTTTGACACCCCTGCCTGTCAGTAACACCACCCAGAGACCTTGTGACAAACATTCTATACATGAAGAAGATATTATTGTCAGTGTCTCTTGAAGATACTTAGAACCCTGGTGCCAAAGTTGTAGTGCCTTTAAGTGTCCCCTGAGCTCAGATGGCTTTTGACAGACAAATAGGGACACACCCATTATTCTCTTTCTGTTAGCATGATTCTATTTTACAAAGAAGGTTCTGGACAGGCTGTAGAGACAAAGGCTGAGGTAGTGATTTTTCTCCCAAATTCAGGCTAGGGGACTTTCCAAGCACCCAGATTTCACTGATAGCCTATGGGGACCCTTCCTTGCTCCTCCCCTTAGTGGCAGCAGACCCAGGTCCTCCCAGCCTGGTCCTGTCAGGGGACAGTTTCCACAAGGCCAGGACATGAGTGCCTTTCCACTGTAGTTGCACCCCTCCCTGTGTACTGAGCCTTCTCACCACTGACCTGGGCACACCCTCTCCACACCCAGGGACAGGGAGCTCCTGTCACATTCCTGATCTCTGCACAGGTCAATAGTTAGGCTTGTGGGGAAACTTCCACTTTAAATGACCAATATATAATTTATGTTTTATTCACATTTTTCTACCAGGCCCTGCCCTGTAGGGAGAGAAGGGGGAGGGCAGACCGTCTGTGGCACTGCTGCCAGGTCCCCACTGTCAATGTGCCCACACACTGGTCAGGGTGGAAGGAGGGCCAAACCTTCCTCCCTCATCTCACTTCTGAAATGTGAGCCTGGGATCCCACCAAGCTCCTGCTCACAGGAGCCCATGCCTGGTGGGGTGGTTATGGAACCGCCTGAAGCCTCACAGGGCCGCAGCACAGCAGAGGTGGGTGCAGGGAGCTCAGGGACAGGGTGGAAAACACAGAACCAGGCCCTGGGAAGTCGAGAAAGCTCCCAGACCCCCTCACCTCTGTGCCAGAAACTCTGCCTAAGCATGTGACAGGAGCCGACAATGTCTCTTGGCCTAGCCTGGAGGGACATGGCTGAGCCTGGACAAAGGGGCCGGCAGAGCACAGGGAGAGCGCCTGGGACCCCAGGGACACTTATCTGCTTCATAACAGGACTCACCTGCTCCCTCCACAACAGACCTGCCCTCAGACTCCTCACACAGAAAGCCAGTGCCAACTCTGCTGAGATGATCTTGGCCACCACACAGATTGGAACCCCCAGAGGGAGGGACATCTTGCCCACTCAGGGCATCTGTCAGTCCATTCACTGTCCCCTCTTGTAGCTCACTGTGGAAGCTGGGGACACAGGGAGAAATGAGGTGCACTTGGGAGGGATAAGACCCCTCAGTACCCAGCAGGGCCCGACTGGAAGCACAAGGGTGGGGCCCAAAGGCGTGGGGCCTCCCTTCACAGAGGGAAGGACACTGTCTTCCTCTCTCTGAGCACAGCTGGGCTGCCATGGGCAAAGGGGGCAAGTGAGAGAGAGAGACAGAGAAAAACATGCAGAGAGAGATGGGGAGACAGAGACAGACCCAGAGAGACAAGGACACAGAGAGAGGGTCATAGACACAGAGTCCGCTCCGGGAAGGGCAGGGAGCACATTAACAAGATGAGGAGTTCAGGAGGATGGAACCCCAGACACCTGGCAGGCACACACAGGACACGCAGCACATGGGGAACACAGGATCCTTGGGCTCTATGGAATCCCTGAGATTTGGGCATTCCAGGTCTTTTATTTTTAAAATCTGTGCTCTGAGGTGATTGTTTTGTTCTAGTTTTTTGCTTGTGATGATGCTCCTGTCACTGACCTAAGGCCATAGTGTAAAAGCAGACATGTGTGTCCTGCTGGTGACAGTCTCACCCAGGAGAGTATGTGGGTGATGTAAGGGCAAGACTCCCCAGACCCTGGCTAGTTCCTCTCAGTCAGACACAGGGTACAAGTTCCAAGAAGGGGAGGGACCAGCCGGGGAGGGACAACCTTGCTGAGGGGCTCCTCCCTCTCTGAGTGAGCGATGTGATCAGTACATCAGGACCCTGTGTGGCCCTGAGTGAAATTGCAGCTCCGGGTGACCCCCTGCTCTGCACGGTAGATTCCAGCCCTGCCTGTCATGTTCGACCCTATTTCTCACCCCTGACAACTCATCCTCACCTGGAGGCCAGTGATGCCACATCTTCATCTTCATCATCCTCGTAGGTTTCTACAAACAAATTCAGACATATCCAGACATTAAATAGGTACCTTTTATCCAGGGCACATCCTGCTTAGCATGGAGACACGTCACCTGTGAGTGGGTTCAGCTACACTCAGGCGATTGTATTGATGTCCTCTGATGTCAGAGCAGAGGAGATGGACAATGTGCTGCCTCGTTCTGTCAATGTGCCTGGTTGTGGGTCATTATCATGGTGTGTCTGAATTTAGTTGTGAGTGTTACAATATGCTTTAGTCTCCAGGTCATGGATCCTAGCCCAGTTTCTTCCAGATATATCTAGCCACCTGTCTCTCCTTCCACAAGGAGGCACAGGGCTGTGTCCCCTCACATTTCTCAAATACACCCTATTCAGATTTGAGAAAGAAATGAAATCCTTTGCTGCTTCCCTCAATGCAGAGGGGACATCAGACTGAGCCAGGTTGGCTTGTGCAGTGAGGCAGGGAAAGTGTTCAGGACTGAATGACATTTCTGCCCTAGCCTGCACTACTTGAATTACATCCTTCTAAACCACCAGAGGCTTTATTCCTTCTGGAAGTGCATTCATGGGTTTTCACTGTGTCAATGCACCTAGCTTCCGGGCACCACAAGGAGGGACATGTTACGGATTAGGGGACAGAAGTCCAGAAGGGCCCAACCCGTCCCTCACCTACAGGTGTGAGGCCTGTGCTCAGGCAAGAGCTGGGGACAGTGGCCTTCTTTGTGCAGGGCTCTCTTCCCGCTAACAGTCTGCCTCTGCTTCAGATGCCATATTCCATCGGGAGGACAGTTGACAGTTGGAAGGCCATGACCTCCTGCACAGGGTGTCCCTCTGCTCAGTTCCCACCCAGGCTCTGTGGCCTCCTTACCTGGGCTGAGCAAGCGGGCCAGGTGATCTGCTAGCCTGCGCCCCTCCACCAGGTGTTGTCTGTGACCCTGGGAGTTGTCAGGGTGCTTATGGCTGAGCAGGGCCTGGAGGTGCCCAGTGAAGAAGGAGGATGCAGCCCGCCCAGCCCGTAGCTTGTGGCGGAGATGGCTCAGCTCTTGCCCCTGGATTTTAACCAGGAAGTTGAAATCACTGAGGTGGGATAAAAAGAAATATTTGTAGTTAGAAGTCAATGACGAGAAGTTACTCAGGTTTGAGAGTGATTTCATTGAGGACATTCCACTAAAGCCTTTAAAACACAATTGTGGATCATTTTTGGAAAATGCAGATTTTCTTTGGTACTTGTAGAAGCTACTGTAACTCCTGAGACACTGTAGACCCGCAGAGTTCTGTACTTTCTAGGCCTTTTCTCTGAATTTTGTGAGATACTTTGCTTGTCTACTGATCTTTGCTGCTGTGAAATTGCTGCTCATGACTTAAGATTACTGAATGGAAATTAGGAACCTCACCTGCCTCTCAGTCCCATGTGGAGGATCAGGTGGCATCTGTGAGTCTAGAAAGGCCCTGACTGGCTAGTTCTCCTTGGCTCAGACCAACACTCACAGTTCCAGAGACAGAATCCACAAGTTTGTTTAAGAAACTGCATCACTGCTGGTTGAGTGAGTGAGATGGGAAATCAACAGTTTATATTTCCCCTGCATCATGGATGTGCTGCGATCCTCTTGGCTCTTTCTAAAACCCTCTATAGTTTACCTGTTCTGGTCATCCATTGTGGACAGTGGTTCTTATTCTTCAACTTCCTCATTTTCTGCAAATTCAGAAATGTGCATCCATCTAAACATGAAAGAGGTAAAGTCTCCATCTTTCTTCAAGGCTGCATAGTATTCCATGGTGTACATATACCACAATTTGTTAGTTCATTCATGGATCGATGGGCACTTGGGTTTTTTCCATGACTTAGCAATTATGAATAGGGCTGCAATAAAGATTCTGGTACAAATATCTTTGTTATGATGTGTTTTTTGATCTTCTGGGTATATGCCCAGCAGAAGAATTACAGGATTGAATGGCAGATCTATTTTTAGATCTCTAAGTGTTCTCCATATATCTTTCCAAAAGGAATGTATTAGTTTGCATTCCCACCAGCAGTGCAAAAGTGTTCCCTTTTCTCCACATCCACGCCAACGTCTCTGGTCTTGAGATTTTGTGATATAGGCTAGTCTCACTGGAGTTAGATGATACCTCAAAGTAGTTTTGATTTGCATTTCTCTGATGATTAAAGATGATGAGCATTTTTTCATATGTCTGAAGGCCGCTCGCCTGTCTTCTTCGGAGAAGTTTCTTTTCAAGTCTCTTGCCCAGCCTGTGATGGTATCTCTTGTTCTTTTCTTGCTAATGCGTTTGAGTTCTCGGTGGATTCTGGTTATTAAGCCTTTGTCAGAGACATAACCAGCAAATATCTTCTCCAATTCTGTGGGCTGTTTGCTTGCTTTACTTACTGTGTTCGTAAAGTGTCTCAAGAATGGAAGAAAAAATATCCAATGTATTCACCCCTACTATGAAACTAACTTAGGACCTTCACATGAAAGCTATAACCAAGTTACAACTTAAGAACAGGGGAAGGGGGAAAGCATGGGGAGGGAGGGGGTGGGGGGAAGAGGGAGGGGGATTGAAAGGATCACACAAGTGTTGCATCTTACAAGGGTACATGTGAGGCTTGGCAAATGTGGAATGTAAATGTCTTGGCAAAGTAACTAAGAAAATGCCAGGAGGGCTATGTCAACTAATGAGATGAAAATGTTGTCAAATATTCTATGAACCAAGTGTATGGTGCCCCATGATCATATTGATGTACACAGCTATGATTTAATAAAAAAAAAAGAAATGTGCAGTCAGACATCACGGACTTTCTTGTCACTCATAACAAACACAGTGGACTTCAGGGTGAGGAGACTTCAACACCTAGTTATGGTTTTTGACACCCTGAAAGTTCCTGGTTTCCTTTAAAAAATGGCCTGGATTGACTTTAGCATGTAGCACAGAAAGTGTCCTAGTCTGATGTGTCACCTTCATGGCAACTTCTGTCTAACATTGCCAGAATGGTTAAAAATGTCTTCTGGTGCCCAGTCACCCCATACTTGTGCAGATTCCCTCTATCCTCTACGGATTTTCCATCTATACCCTCCCTCTTGTCATAGCTGGTCCCCAGACACAGGTTCCCTGTCTCTGCACAGCTGCCTTCTAGAACCAGAGCATTCTCCATGGGAGGGCAAACAGCCCTATCCCCAGTCCCTCTACACATACAAGGACTTCCCAGGTACTTCCATGTTGGAGTCTGCTGGTTTAGACGGCCCCTCACTTGAGCTGGGCAGTGAGATCTGAGTCCTCCGCCTGCTTTTCCTCTTCCACGTCTACCTTCTCCCAGAGCACAACCTCGAGAATATCCTTGAATTTTTCACATTCTGAAGAAAGACAAACATCTGCCTCAGTGGGAGACTGACATGTGGCTGTGGTCACCGCTACTGAGGAAGACACAGGGTCCATCTCCAGGACAAAACTTTCTGCAATACCAGGTTCTGTTGGGGGGGATTTTTATAACTTTATTTCTCAACCTCACACCCCCATGTGTAACCCCTATTGAACCATGAGGAAAGAGAAGCTTAAAGGCACAGGAAGTCATCTGAAAATTTTGAATTGGAATTTAGGAGAATTGACATCTCCTAAGGCTTGACTCTGAGTCAGGGGCCACTGGACCAAGCTAAACAGCCTGTAATGTAAACTCAGAGCTGGGGCATGAGGAGTGATTCCTGCAGAGCCAGAAAGGCCCTGAGGATGACAGAACCAAGGATCCTTTGTGCTGGGAATGTAGAGAGCCTTGAGTGTCCCACAGATCAATCATCTTGCCTGGAAACACTGGTGACAAATTTTAAGTCATTAGACAACAGGGACCTGGGACAACAATTCCCAGACTCTGAGAAGGCCTGAGTTAAATGAGAAGGGGCAAACTCTGAACTCAGAGTGCGCACTTCTGGCAGCCCTGCCATGAGAGCTTCACAAGGATTAACTCAGGTGCTCATTACAACCAAAGAAATGGGTCTAGGAAAGCACTATATAAACAGAGGAAAACTGATGTATGGGGGGACCAACAAATTGAACTGGAGCCAGAGACATTCCCAGGGTCCCTGCTCTCCATCCTGTGACCTCACCCAGGTCCTCAGCCCTGTTCTGTCTTCTCCTTCCACTTTACAGTTGTTCCAAATCCTCATACGATGACGACAAGGATGGGTCAGGATAAAACTCAATTTCTCCTTTCCCAAAACCCTTCTCTTCACTTTATGATTTTTACTTTTCTCATTCAAGTCTTGTCATTTAAAATAATCCCCAGTGCTTTGTTTGAAAATAATCTGTAGCATAATGATGTAAATTTAGCCTCAGAGGTCAAGATTCCTTGTAACCCTGCTGCTATGCACGTGACCCATTAAAAGGATAAGCTTCTCCTCCCGAGCTGGACAAGGGCTGGAAGTGGCCAAGAGGACCAAGGGAAGGGCTCCCTTGCCCACTGCTGAGTCCCAGTGCTGCTGCTCTCCTCCTCGGCCCTGTTCTCACTTGGGCATCACATCTCCTATCTTAAACCTTTAAGGGTCACTTGAACCTACTGCCTGTCCTGGGTACCAGAAGGTTCACAAGCTCATGGGACACACAGTGGTCGGAGAGGTTCCCTGACATGTACAGATGCACCATTTCCCTGCCAGGCATGTTGCAAATTACTCAGAGAAGAACCAGTGTTCCAGGAGACAGGATCCCTCCCACAGGGTCAGCCCTCTCCATGGGGTCATCAGGATATACAGCATCTGTTGGGAGCACACTCCTTGGGAAGCTCTTTTAGACCTGGGGTTGTGCCCCGTCACCACCTTTCTCTGGGGACACAGCACAGTACTCTCCTACTGGGCCTCAACAGAAGCTTGAATTAACTGGGAGTCCCTCAGTTGCAAAAATTCAGACCCACAGTGACGCTACATGCGATTGGACACAGCGCAGAAAGGACATTCGACACACCAGTTCAGCTTGTGCCCCAAAATAAGAGGCATGTCCCAGCCTGCTTTGGTAACAAACAACTGAGACTGACCTGAGTGCCCTGCCACTCCTCACATGGAGCCAGGGTGAAGTCTTTGCCTCAGTGATTCCATCCTCAGGGAAAATGTTGTTCAAACACCCACTTGTCCCTTTCCAGCAAATGTTCAGGATGAAATTGGATAAAGGGAAGGGAAGAATGAAGTCCACTGACCGTGGATTTGTTCAGACAGAAGACACAGAATCACTCACACTGAGGACCATGACCCCACAGGACTTAGTCTATCACTGTAGCTCGTTGGCCAGGGAGAAGGTAGTGGACTCCGAGATAGTCAGCTGCTCTCTCAGGTCCAGCACCTGCTGCCTTTTCTCAGCCAGCTGGGCCCGCAGCTCCTTGATGTGGTCCCCGGTGGCCACCTTTGCCCTCTGCCTGCACGCAGTGGGGGCAGGTCCTGACATGATAGAGTATGGACAGTAGAGGCACCACCTGGGACTGGGGAGAAGAAACCCAAACACAGGATTGGTGAAAAACTAGGGAAATACAATAGATTTCATCTGGACTGGGGAATGACAAACATGTCACTCTTAACTTACTGTTGGGGGCAATCTGATGAAGAGCCTCTTCACGGTTAAGCAAAATTTGTACCAAGTAACAGAGCTCACAGCTAAGCTACCACCATCAGCTCACATTCTGTGTAAAGTGAGGTAGGCAGAGCCCAGACTCCAGGTAACAGCCTGGGGTGCCATAACATAATTAGAAGGATGGAGTGTCTCAGAACCTGAGGAGCCCCTGCCTTCCAGTTTCCTGACCTATGCTGATACATAAGCCACGTGGTCCAGTGTGAAGGTCACCCCTGATGGGAACACCCCATGGCAGCCGTGGTGCAGACTTGTGTGATGCTACCATCCAGCCCTTTCCAAGAAATCTCAGCCTACTTCCTATGTTCATCCTCACACATATGAAAATATCTAGGTGGAAACATTTTCTCCACCTGTTTTGTATTATGTAGTCACCTCAGCATTTCATTACCATAAATACAGATCTTAGGATGTTTCCTAAACTGAATACTGTGAAACTCTGTAATGTCCAATGTGCATCTCTCCCGCCATTCCTCTCTGCATCTTCCTTCACACCTCCCGCTCTGTAAACAGGACAGAAGCACATTGAGTTTGTAGTACTAAGGGTGAAATCACCTGGATTTCCATCTGCTTTGTCCTTTCTTGGTGTCTGGCTGCGTTCTAGTTTTGTGTTGGCTCCTGTTCTCTATGATGGCAGCTGCATGTTCCTCATTACGCCTACATTACCTGACATTTCCCTGCCAACTATGTCCTCCCTATATGGGGGATGCTTTGTGTTTTTCTTTAACGTCACTAGCATTATATATCACAGTTGTTACTAGGGGTTATCATTGTATACCTTATGTTCTCTTTACCAGCTGTCACAGTGATTCCCATGGTTTAAGTGCATGCCTTTGATTACATGAGATCTGTCTTTGATTACATGATGTTGGGAGGACATGTCAACCTGGTGGCAGCTTTTAAGTGTTCAGTCATTTTTTCCCCCATACTGCACAGAACAATTATCAAGGAAAGGTTCATGGGCTCAGTGTACGTAGCTCAGTGGTTAGGGTGCCGGCCATGTACACCATGGCTGGTGGATTCAAAGCCCACCTTGGCCTCCTCCATACAACAACAACAACAAAATAGCCAGGTGTTGTATCTGGCACCTGTACTCCCAGCTACTGGGAAGGCTGAAGCAAGAGAATCATTTGAGTCCAAGAGTTTGTGGTTACTGTGAGTTATGACCTGACAGCAGTCTACAGAGAGCAACAAAGTAAAACTCTTTCTCAAAATAAAAAAATAAAAATTAAAAGACCAGGTTCGTGGAAACTGCTGCATAGATCTCTGTGAATTGACCTAACCTGACACAGTAACCTTGATGTTGTGTTCCACTAACAATATGGAAAGATCAAGGTCCTGAGTCTGGGGTGATGAGGTTCCACAATGGCCATGTGCAGCGGATTACAGAGACAGCAAGAGAGGCTGATATGAGAGGGACAGGCAGGCAGGGCAGAGGGACCCCCTTAGCCTCCTCCTCACTTTCTGTACTTCAACTTCCACCCAGACCTTATGAGTATGAGTCAAGAGAGACCCACTGTATCCCAGACCTCTGTAGTCCACCACATGGACACCTCTTATTTGAGCGTGTAACATGTGCTCTCATGGGCCCTGAGCATTCAAATCAAATAGGATGAAGCAGAATTGGTCTATCACTTTTGAATGCATGTCTCTGACACCCAAAACTAGTGGTTCTCAACCTTCCTAATAATGTGACCCTTTAATACAGTTCCTCATGTTGCCATGAACCCCAACCATAAAATTATTTTCGTTGCTACTTCATATAGTGCTACTTCATGAAGTAGCAACAAAAATAATTTTATGGTTGGGAGTCACCACAACATGAGGAACTGTATTAAAAGGTCGCAGCATTAGGAACGTTGAGAACCACTGCCCTAAACAATCCTCCTGCTATGCATGGAATGATATTTGTGTTGAAATGTATGTTAAAGTTCGGAGGCCACTGGGTCCACATTAACCAAACACACCTTTGAAAAGGGAATACTTATGAGCAGGTCATTTAGAGCTCTTCCATGTCATCCTGTTTATATGGTGTTTTTTTGCCCCCTAGTATGAGTACCACTCTGCTTTCCCCTATGAAACACTCCCATAGGATCCATGTCCTAGAGGTGGAATGATTTTTCCACCTTATGTATTGCATTAAAGACCTCCAGATTAGGTGCAAACAAGACAGGTGATGGTTCCCTTTGTTTTTTGGTGTACATGGCCTTGACTTGGGACATGAATTGTTTTAATAGGCCAGGTCACTACGACTCCAAAGCACCGCCCTGCCCATCACACCTATGTGGGGCTACTACCTCTCACCATCCTCTTTCTCTCTCTACACACACACACACACACACACACACACACACACACACACACACACACTAAACACACACACACTCTGACATCACACATGGGACCATAGGTCTAGGTGACAGAAGACTCTGGGAGGTGACAAGGGGAAAAAAGAGAAAGACTATGCATCTGACATGGGCCTTGCCCTTTGTCGGATTCTCTGGTGCCTTTTTACTGCTTCTGTATTCCTTTCTGTCTCATAAAATCCTATCTTGCCACTCATCTGTGGTGCATGGTTTCATTCTTTGGATCCCTGAGACCAAGGACCTACTGAGGAAGAAATTCCAGTAACACATTTTTGGGCCTCATCTGGGATTGAAGATCTGTGGTAAGCCTTGGGACCAATTACCTCTATCTTGTTTTTCTCTATAATCATGGTAATGGAGACTAATAATTTGGATGCCCATCAGCCTCTGAAACTGTATGTGTGGCTACTGACGTCCAGGTCATGGGCAAGAGGCTGTTGAGGAACAAGCTTGGCTCCAAAAGAAAGAAGTGAAAGGAATGTTTAAAGGCTTGAGATCCAAGCAAAGAGAAGTAGTGCCCAGAAGTCCTGAGTTTCTGTCAATGATTCTGACCCTATAGCACTGGAGGGCCTTCTAAAAAAATGTGCTCCCTGCTGGTGGGAATGCAAATTAATACATTCCTTTTGGAAAGATGTTTGGAGAACACTTAGAGATCTAAAAATAGATCTGCCATTCAATCCTATAATTCCTCAACTAGGCATATACCCAGAAGACCAAAAATCACATCATAACAAAGATATTTGTACCAGAATGTTTATTGCAGCCCAATTCATAATTGCTAAGTCATGGAAAAAGCCCAAGTGCCCATTGATCCACTAATGGATTAATAAATTGTGGTATATGTCCACCATGGAATATTATGCAGCCTTAAAGAAAGATGGAGACTTTACCTCTTTCATGTTGACATGGAGCTGGAACATACTGGAACATACTCTTCTTAGCAGAGTATCTCAAGAATGGAAGAAAAAGTATCCAATGTACTCAGCCCTACTATGAAACTAATTTATGGCTTTTATGTGAAAGCTATAACCCAGTTATAACCTAAGAATAGGGTGAAGGAGGAAAGGGAGGGGAGGGAGGGGGGAAATAGGCAGAGGGAGGGTGATTGGTGGGATTACACCTGCGGTGCATCTTACAAGGGTATATGTGAAACTTAGTAAATGTAGAATGTAAATGTCTTAACACAATAACTAAGAAAATGCCAGGAAAGCTATGTTAACCAGTGTGATGAAAATGTGTGAAACGGTCTATAAAACCAGTGTATGGTGCCCCATGATTGCATTAATGTACACAGCTATGATTCAATAAAAAAAATACAATAAAATAATTTATTTGAGGACATGAAAAAAAATAAAAACAAAATAAAAAATGTGCACCCCCGGGCGGCGCCTGTGGCTCAGTGAGTAGGGCGCCGGCCCCATATGCTGAGGGTGGCGGGTTCAAACCCAGCCCCGGCCAAACTGCAATAAAAAAATAGCCGGGCGTTGTGGCGGGCGCCTGTAGTCCCAGCTGCTCGGGAGGCTGAGGCAAGAGAATCGCGTAAGCCCAAGAGTTAGAGGTTGCTGTGAGCCGTGTGACGCCACGGCACTCTACCTGAGGGCGGTACAGTGAGACTCTGTTTCTACAAAAAAAAAAAAAAAAATTTGCACCCCCACGGCAGTGCCTGTGGCTCAAAGGAGTAGTCTGCTGGCCCATAGAAGTAGGGAATTGGCAGGTTCAAACCTGCCCTGGCCCAAAACTGCAAAAAAAAAAAAAAAAAAAAAAAAGTGCTCTCCCAGTTCTTGTACTATTCTCTCATGTCTTCCATTGTCCCAAACCTCTTCTTAGCTCTGGTACCTCTTCTGCTGTCCCTCTCTCTCCTTGTGGTTTGCATGATTTGTTTGAATGTTGATAAAGGATTGGTACTGGCTCTCTCTGGTATTTTTCAGTTAAAAAGGTCCTTTTCCTCCAAGAATAAATTCAATTGGCTTTTCCACATGTTTGAGAAGAAGTTTAACTGTGTTAATGATTAGAAGGCAAGAAGCCAGCTCCAAACAAAGAGTGAAATGGTGAAGGGGAGCCCAAGGCAAGAATGTCCCTAAACCCTAGCCTACAGTTAAGTATCTGTAAAGGAGAAAGAGAATGGAAAAAAAAACAAAAACAAAAAAAAAAACCTTCAAAAATGAAGAAAGGCAAAGAAAATGATCCTAAAAAAAAAAACAAAAAAAAAAACAATGATCCTCGGTATTTGATTTTTTTTTTTTAATGGTCTGTTGGTGTAAATGGAAAGGTTGAAAGTAATTCTAGGTTTCACTAAGACTTCACCTAGTGGTAGCTAATTCCAATTCAAAATTTTTAAAGTGTCTCTCAAATCTAAGTTTAATTCTTGTTGCCTTGCAAACTTTTGGGAAGAAGAGAAGTTGGAAAACATAGCATTTAAGATCTACTTACAATAGATATTCTGTTTTCCTTTATTACTGGTGATTTCCAAAAATCTTTTAAAATTATAAAGGGTTAAATGCGCAAGCACAGCACAGCAGTCTTCTCCTTTCACTTTGAGTGACAGGCTTATACTCAATAGCAAGTGCAGAAAGGGGCAGAACTTGTATTAGGTGGGACCAGGCTCCCAGATACCTGATTTCTCAAACTGTGCTGCCAGCAAGTAATAAGAACAGGAGAGCCAGTGGGTACAAAGTGCTACACTAGTAATTGTGGCTAAATCGAGACAAGTGCAGGGACTGAGGAGGCCATTCTCCTGAGGGATTCTTCCCCAAGCTTTGGAGGGATGCTTCCTTTTGTTTGGCTGGAAGGCTTCCTGGGTTGGTCAGAGAACACTTTGACAACCCAAGAACATAGGGTGGGATTGATTGAGATTCTGAAAATTTGTACTTTCCCACAGAGGGGTAATGTTCTCTACCTAAGAGAAAACTCAGGTACATGTTCCCTCACCAGGAGAACTTTCATCAGGTGGGACTACTATGGCTCCCAGTGACACAGGATTCTCCCACTAAGGGATGAGATACAGGATCTCTCCTCCTTAGGGACGGACAGGGATTCCCCCATTCTCTAGGTCCAGGTGAGCTCAGAAATCAGACCCCCATTCCCAGGCACAAACAGGCAGCCTTTTCTAGGAAACACTCTCTGAACTCTAACATGATCAGGAACAAAAGTTTTCAGACACAGTTTGGGGGTGATTCTACCTTGAGTAGGAAACACACACACTAATTCCTTCCCTGAGACAAAAACTGCAAAGACTTAATAACCTTGCCCAGGGTAGAGACTCCATTCAACTTTGAAAGGGTTATTTTCCATTTACCAAATCCTAGGCAAATGTAATTCTCCAGACAATATACACCCCTAAACAAAGGACCCAAAAGAGACTTCTGACTTGAGTCTTCCTATTTGCCAGCTCTGGTGCCTTTTTACTTCCTTTGCATTCCTTTCTTTCTAATAAACTCCCATCTTCCACTGGAAAAAAAGAATGAGGAGGAGGAGGAGGAGGAGGAAAAGAAGGAGAAGGAGAAGAAAAAGATTGCAGGCATCTCTGCAGTGGGACAGTAGCACCCACTCCCCGAGCACTGTGACCAGACCCCCAGCCTGGGAGAGGGTGGAAAATACTTTCTAATCCTTGGTCCTTTGAGCAGAGATTTATGGGTTTGGGGGACTGAGACTTAAGGCGAGGCAGAACATGGCAGGGCACTGAACACTCATCCTTGGAGAGGAGCAAAGGCAGCCCTGTCAGAGCCTCAGGGAGGCTCTAGCAATAGGGAGACAAGGAAAGTTTCTGAGTCCCTCTCAATGTCCCAGATCCTGAATCTCCTGCCTCTTTGCTCCCTGAATCCACAGAGAGCTGGTGCCTTCAAGTCATGCTAACAAAGGTGTCCTGGGTGGTGCTTTTCCTCCCTTGAGTGTAGTGCTACACTGGCCAGCAGGGCAGGCTGTGTCCACTGTGCTCTGCGGGAG
This sequence comes from Nycticebus coucang, assembly GCF_027406575.1. NCBI lineage: Eukaryota > Metazoa > Chordata > Mammalia > Primates > Lorisidae > Nycticebus > Nycticebus coucang. Next base: position 32,739,959 of record NC_069805.1, on the reverse strand, counting down.
CAACTGGAGCCAAGGAGGACTCACTCAGGGGTCCTTCTGTCCATTCCCTTCCCACAAACTGGGCCTTGCCCCCAGGGATGAGCACCCACCCCCACAACCTGAGATGGTCATAGGAAGATGGTCATATTGGGACCAGCTGCTCCAAGAGCCTGTCATTCATTCTTCCCCATAGAAAGTGTGCCCAGAACACTTACCTCGTTCCAGGGCCAAGGAAGGCCTGGGTGCCTCAGTGAAAAGACTAGCATGGTCCCTGCCCTGCAGGAGCTCACGGTCTGGAGAGGGAGAGAGACAGAAGTATGAAGACAAATGGAAACAGAGGAGAAGAGCAAGAATTAAAATGAAGTGCTGGGAGCAGGGATGGTGGGCTGTGAATGGGGAGTGTGATCTAGCAAAGGCCTCACTGAGTTGCCATTTATCCTCGGTGACCTGACATGTCTCTGTCAATGCTGCTAGGCTAGGGGTGGGCCTTGGGTGTGGTGGCCTCTGGGCAGACAGGGAAAGGAGACAAAAGAGTCCAGCCCTTAAAGTACAGCCCTGGGAGGGAGGTGAGGAGAGGCCAGGCCTCTGACTCTGCTGCACACCCACCTTCGTCCCCCTCTCTCCCCGTCCCTGGGCATCTGGATGGACCATTATTCTTGGGATGTCTCTCAGCCCACAGAACTTTTCTGTCTTGAGGTTCCAGGGCATGCCTGCAAATTAGTCTGCCTGGCTTAGACCTGCCATGCTGTGCCCACCTCTCCCTGGCTCCCCTGGAGCACCCAAGACCACCTGAAGCAGAGACGGGGTGTGGAGAAATAGGGGTGGGTCCAGGTGAGCATGTGGGCCTGAAACAGGTGCAATGAGAAATTCGGCGGAGTCATGCAGAGGCCTACAGTCTGAGAACACTTCTTGGGGTGGGTCATGGGCCTGGGCCTGTCTGAAAGGCAAGGTGTCTGACCCTGGAGCATGTGTGGGAAGTCAGGCATGGTGGTAATCTTTGTTCCTCTGGCAGCTCCAGGACCAGCTCCAGCCCAAGCTCACAAACCACCTCAGGAGTGTGTCACCGCCACTCCAGTTCTGGCGCCAGAGCCAGCTGAAGTCACAGCTCTAGGGACAGTTTAGGAGCTAGAAATAACAGTGGCACTTGTCCTAGCAGGAGCTCCTAAGTGCCCTGACTCCGTAAATAGCCCTAGCTTCAGAGCACAGGATAGACCCAGCAGGAGTCAGGTTGCCTCAGCTGCAGTTACAGCGCTAGTTGTATTGTCAGCAACAGAACCTGTTCCAACAGGAACTCTGGGGCCAGAAACACCTTCTCCCCCAAGTGCAGAGCTCCTGGAAGCCCCTCCTAGAGAGTCCAGCTTTTGCCCCAGGCCTCAGGCCACCTCCGAGCCCAGCCTTGCCCAGATCACCCCTCCCCCTCCATTACATTGCGGCTAATTTTGGTTTTCTTCCTTCATCCTGCATCCTGCACTTCAAGTTAAATTTAATATTTTAATCTTATAAAAATGTACAGTTCGGTGGCACATAGCACTTTCACTATGTGGTGCAACCATCACCATTGTTGAGTTCCAGAACATTTTTAGTCTCTTTGTATCCATAAAATGATCACTGTCCTCACCCCAGTCTCCAGAAGTTCTGTAACTATGATTTACCTATTTGGGATTTTTTCATATCACTGCATTTATATGATGTCTGGCCACATAAGAGGGGAGTAATTGATTTTGTGTTTTTAATAAAAATAAAAAGGGAAATCCCAGATAAATCAAAGGTTATATGTAAAAAAAATTAAGCCCTTCTAGTAAATGTTTTCATAATCCTGAGGCGGGGACTGCTTCTCTATGTCTTGACAGTAGTAGCCACAATGGGAATGGCTGCCTCCTCCTGTGGCCAGAACATAACCAAGGAAAATACTGAGAGTGGGAAGGATTCCTGGGAAACCGTACGCTGATACCCACAGCTAGAGAAGGGTCAGTACTGCAGTGGTACAACGAGCTTACATGAAGGATTTTTTTAGGGGAATAAAGGACATTTACCTGCAATTCACCAGAGAATTAACACATGTGGCCAGTAACTGTCAGAGACACTCAGTCATACACAAGTGTACTCATTCTTGAGCTGTCACTTGTCCCCATCAGACTGGGAGGTTTGTATGCCTGATGACAACTTGCATTTTTGAGAATGTGGGAGGCACAGTCTCTGGGGGAGGTGTTCTTGAACACCCCTCTCTAATGGAGTATCTAGCAAAGTTCCAAATGTGTGTCCCTTTACCTAACTGTGCTAACACTGGGAATTTATCCTGCGGAAGTAGTTGCACTGTTTTTGAGGATACGTTTTCAAGTCTCCGAATCACAGCACTGTTGCGTGAACCGAGACGCGAACGAGCAGCAGCTTTGCTGTAGGTGTAAACTCGCTCCTGTAATTATTAAGTCAAGAAACAGACTATACACCGGGGGATGGCATATAGCAAAGTTCTTTATTCCACGTTTAAGTTTTATACTCTTCCAGTCACGTACACACCTAATCCATTATCTATTAGCTGAATTTGAACTTGAAAGGAAATTTATCATATCAATGTAACCACTTGGGTAGTAAATCTCTTCCTCTAAACAGTGACTAGTTTTCCGAGCAGGGCACAAAGACAAAAACAGCTATAGGGGAACAGAGTTATCTTCAAGCATTCACTCAGTTTACTCAGTATGAAGTAAGGACTGTGACCTTCCTTCAGGGCAGACCACCTATAGACCTCTGACAATATGTTGTTAACATATGTCAACCCTCTGGCCCGTATCTCTGAGGAAGGGCGGCATGCCCTTGGATCTCAGGCTTCACAGGGTGTACTGCTTCAGAGAAAAGGCCTAAGGAATTTTCCAAAGAGCCTAACTCTGTGAGTAACCCGGGGTGTCCAAGCGTCTTAAGCCTCTGGAAGAAAAGCATGTCGTTTTAAACTCACACTGAATTTACTTTGTGTGCTTGATGTAGGATAAGTTTATTTCTAAATATTATCCTACACAGCACCAGTTGGAATAACAAAGAATTAGAAACATCACTCACATCCATGTAGAAAGGATGGATGAAGAACTACTGGCCAGCATGTAACAGGGAATACCAGGCGACTTCTGGGGAGAGTCTCTGTGTGCCCACGTGGAAAGACATCATGGGATCTATCAGGTGAAAAAACACATCGACAGTCTGTACTGCAGATCTCATTTGTAGACTCTGCATCGATGGCGCAATCTCACATAACCACACAGAGGCAAATGAGTCTGTGTGAGAGAGAGAGAGACCACAGATTGACAGAGACAGAGAGAGAGAGATGCCTGAGAGACAGGGCCTGAGAGAGGTTGCTAAACCATTAACCATGATCAGATGTGGTGATAGGATATTCAAAATACATGATCAGATGTGGTGATGGGATATTCAAAATGCTTTATTTTCCCCTTTAAGGAAAAAATGTAAATATGAAATACTAAATTTAAATATTAAAATTTAAATATTTTATAATTTTCATATTACTTTCATAATTATGAATAGATCAAAATCGTATTAAATATTATACATAAAACATTCACTCATTAAGTAATCAATGTATGCAATCTAGTTTTTATTTTTTAAAGTGTTTATTAAAAAGATATGAAATATTTAAGTGTAGTAAAACATGAGTTAAACATAAATAAAAAGTAAAATAGAGGACCTAGTCGTTCCCCTAGATGCACTGCCCTCCATGAGGTGCTCCCCGCTCCTGTTCTGGCTCCTGTGTGCCCCTGGGGCTGTGGGAGCCACATCATGCCCTAGGCTCTTCTGTAATTTGATGTTCTCATGGTGGCCATCGCCCAGTCAATCCCCCATGCCTTGTAAATTTTCACTGGCCACATCACAACTTCCTCAGTACCCTTTGCTCTTAAACATTAGACCACTTTCCATTTTTCACTTTCCTAATGGTGCTGGAGGAAGTATCTCTGTCCATAAATCTCTGTTTTATAAAATGGAACACTAGAAGTGAAAATTCTGGATCAAAGTGCATAAATGTTTACACGTGTTTTCCAGAGGCTTATTGCAGTTTCTAATATTTGAATGTGTTTTTCAAGATAGAGCCTTGTTTTGGGGACAGCAGGGGCTGCAGAGACACTGGGGCTGAGACTGAGGGAAGGGAGGGGGACAAGTCAGCAGTGGAGGCCACCCAGGGGGCAGGGAAGCCCGTGCCCAGCCCAGCGCCTCCTATTCCATAACACAGCTCTGAGTGAGGCAGCCAGGTGCTGCCATCCAGGACAGCATGGGGACAGGTCTGACCACCTTGCCTATCTGGTGTCGCTCTAAGCACGGAGCCCCTCCTGACACTCAGGAAAGCATGTGTAAAGGCAGACCAGTGAGTTACAGAGACCACCTCGAATGCGTTGGGGACAGGTGACATCCTCAGCTGCCAGAGGAGCACCTGCTTGAGACATGGGAACAGAATAGACATTACAAAGCACAGGAGGTGCCCATGGACACTGCGGGAAGGTCAGAGCATCAAGAGAGGCACAGCCCCAAGCCACCCTGAGGCTCATGCAGTAGTGACCCTTGCCTACACCCTGCACCAGCCCCCAGCCCAGGTAGCTCTCATGTTCAGCTTTATGGGGGCTGCCTCCCCTCAAGAGACAGTGAGGTTGGGAGAGTCCTCCTGGCCTGAGGCTGTGTGCTGAGGCCAAGATCTCCTGCAGGACTGCAGTCTGGAAAGACTCCCTGGGGTGCGTTCTCAAGCTGAGTCTTCTCTTTAAGGCAGTGGGGTGTTTTCCATCTCTGGAGAGGCACGTGGAAAGGCAGTAACTCATGATCACTTATCCTTGTGCAAAGCCAGCAGCAGCTTCTGTGTCAGCTTCTGTGTCAGCTTGCGAGCCAGCTCCACAGCAGCTGCCTGCCCTGCTGCCAGTTGTACTATCTCCAGGGTCAGCCTGAGCCCCAGCCTTAGCTGAGCATCAGCCCTCGTACCAGCTTGGGTGTTAGAGTCATTTCTGCCACCAGCACCAGTGGGGAGAGTTAATGCCAGACACAAAGTGACCGCCAACTTAAACACCAGCTCTTGCAGTGGCTCCTGAACTGGACTAAGCCCTGGTACCAGAGTCACCTCCAGCTTTAGATCCGGTATCATTTCCAGAGCTAGAATCAGCCCTAGCACCATCTCCAGCGTTGATTCCAGAGCTACCACCAGGTTGTTCCCAGCTCTAGCAAGTGCTTCAGAGCTACAACCAACTCACAAGCCAGCCCCACCTTCATTTCCAGAGATGGAGGCAGCTGCATATGCAGTTCCAGTGCCATTTCCGAGGGGCTGAGCCAGCATCAAGTCCCGAGCCAGCTACACATGACCCCAAGTGCCAAATCTGGGACAGATGGGAGCAACCTGATCACCAATTCCTGTACAGGTGTCAGTGGTGGTTCTAGCACCACCTCTTCCACTGGAATCAACTCCCACCTGTCCCAAAGCTGAAGACATTTCCAGGTGACTTAATGCATTTATGTTGCTAGAAAGGAATACCCCATGGTGGGTAACTTACAAAGAAAAGGGGTCTATTTGGCTCATGGTTCTATAGGCTGTGCAAGAGGCCTGGTGCCCACACCTGCTTCTCTTGAGGGCCTCAGGAATCATCTGTTCATGGCAGAAGGCACAGGGGAGCGGGCTTCAAAGGGCCAGAAAGGAAGGATGTGGCTGGGAAAGGTGGCTGGAGGTGACAAGGCTTTTTTCAACAGTTTTCTCAGGAACTAAGTGAGAATTCATTTATTACTGTGAAGACAGCATGAAGCCATTTATGAGGGATCCACCCCCAAGAACCAACACCCCTCTCCACACCCCCCCTCCAACATTGGAAATCAAATTTCAACACAGGATTGGGAGGGGACAGATATCCACGCTATATTACCAGGTTTTGGAAAAAAGTTCACTCCAGAAGCTGTTAGGGGACCTACTTCAGAGTCAGGGCCCCTTTAGGCTCTTGATGCACAGCTGATGACAGTGCCAAGTTCAAGGTAGGACTAGTTTCAAGACTAGCTCTAGGACTAGCTCTATCACCAGTTTGGGGGCTCTGGCCATCTGTGGAGCCAGCTGTGGAGCTGGAACCAGCAGTAGCTCCAGAATCTGCTGCCACACCAATAGTCCCAGCTTCCAAACCGGCTCCAGCCCCAGCCCTTCCACCAACTCCCATGCAAGATTCAGCACCAGCCATAATGCCAGCTCTGGAGAAAGAATGCACTCTAACACTAATTTGGGAGATAGCCAGTGGCAGCTCCATAGTGAGAACCAGCTATACCGGCAGCCGTGGCACCAGCTACAGATTGAGAACTGGTTTAAGCTATGTAGTTGGAGGAGTTTCGAGAACCATATTCAGCTTAAACACCAGATTTAGAGCCAAATCCAATTCTCAAGCCAGCTCTAGCACCATTCTTAGATTAGAGCCAGCTCTGATACCTGCCACAGATGTAGAAAAAGTATCTGATTCAGAGCTACAACCAATATTAGCACCAGGTCTTACATTAGCTACAGAAATAGAATCGTTTTCTGCCCCAGCTTCAGGGCCAGGCCTAGGGACAGAGTCGTCCTTCCCTTGTTCTAGAACCAGCACTAGCTACAGAAATACAGCCTATGCCATTTTCAGCTTCTACAGATCTAGATCTGGCTCTGCTGTCAATTCTAGAGCTAGAGGCAGCACCAGCTCCAGAGCCAGACCCAGCTTTAGCATCAGATCTGGCTTCAATACCAGAGATAGAGGCATCCCTATCATTAATTCTTTTACCAGCTGCAGTAATAGACTTTGCACCAGCTCTAGAGCTAAAATCAGCTCCAAAACCCATTCCAGAGATAGAGCTCTGGCTGAGTCTAGAGCTAGAGCCAGCACCACATGTGGAGGAAAGCCAATTCTATCACCAGCTTCTGTAATATCTAGAGCCACCACCAATGCCCACTCCACCAGCAACTCCATTGCTACATCCAGCTCTGGCTCTATGACAGTGCTAGAACCCCTGCCAGCTCCAGAGCTAGAACCAACTTTAGCACCAGCCCCAGATAAAGCAAGAGAGTTTGAAATAGCTCGGGCCACCAACTCCCAGTGCGACAGTACAACCACCAACTCCCAGGCCAGCGCCAGTGTCTGCTCTAGCACCAGTACTAGACCTTGAACCTCTTCAACACCAGTTACCAGGTTAGAGCCAGCATGAGAGCCGAAGCTAGACTCAGCCCCACTATCCACTCCAGCTAAATGTAGCTCCATTGCCAGATCTAGAAGTAGCTCCAGCCTCAGCTCTATAGCCAGTTACTTCCAGGGCCATGTCCACAGCTACAGCTAGTTTTTTTTTTTTTTTTTAAACCAGCTCCAGATATAATTACACTATGTTGAATTTTAAATTTCATGATTTTATGGTTCTAACTACATCAACTGTCCCGTGAACCATCAATGCTATCTAGTTCCAAAGCACATTCATCACCCATAGAGAAACCCTGTTCACTCCCCAAGCCACACTACCCCTTCCCCTGACAACCACTAGTCTCTTTCTGCCTCTACTCACCCATTTTGTTTTTTTCAGACCAGGCGGAGCATAGAATGTGTGGTCATTTCCATTTGTCTTCCCTCACTCAGCTGAATGTTGCTGAGGTTTATCTACACTGTATCTGTAGTAGGTATTGAGACCATTGAAGGCTGAGTAACACTCCACTGTAAGAACTGACCACACTCGGCTATTCATTCATCTGTTGATGGACATTTGGGTTGTTACTAGCTTCCAGCTATTGTGAATATTGGGTACAGATGTTCTTCTGAATGTCTATATTCATTTATTTATTTATTTTATTTATTTATTTATTTATTTTGGTATACATATAGAGATGAAATTGGTGAGTTAATCAAGAACTCTATGCTTGTCTTTTTGAGGAACTTCCAAACTTTTTTCTACAGTGTTTGTATACTTTACTGTCCCCCAGCAGTGCAGGAAGCTCCTCATTTTTCCATGTCTTTGCCGACAGTTGCTGCCTTATGTTTTCTTGTTGCTGTTTCATTATAGCCATCCTAGTGGGGTCGGAATGATATATTATTGTTGGTTTCTTTTGCATTTCCCTGCTATCTAATGCTTTGATCATCTTTCTTGTGCTTATGTGCCATTCATATGTCTTCTTTGGAGAAATGTCTATTCAAGTCCTTTGCCAATTTTTAGTTGGATTTTTTGTGTTTCTGTACTTCAGTTATAAGACTTCATTATATTTTCTGGGTGCCAAATATTTAATAAGTTTATCATCTACCAAGATTTTCTGTCATCCTGTGAGCTGTCTTACACTCTCTTGAGAGTGTCTTTTGATGCAAAAAAGTTTTAAATTTTGTTGATCCCCAATTTATCTGTTTTTTTTTTCTCCTTTTACTGCTAAAGCTTCTGATGTCATGCTTATGAAACCATCAATCCCAAGGTCATAATGCCTTGCCGTTAAATTTTATTTTGAGATTTTATTTAGGTTTTTGTTTGTTTTTGAGACAGAGTCTTGCTATGTCATGCTTGATAGAGTGCCGTAGCATCACAGCTCACAGCAACCTCAAACTCTTTGGGCTTAAGCGATCCTCTTGCCTTAGCCTCCCAAGTAGTCGCGACTACAGGCACCCGCTACAATGCCCGGCTATTTTTTGTTATTGTGGTTGTCATTGTTGTTTAGCAGACCTGGGTCAGGTTTGAACCTGCCAGCCCCGGTGTATGTGGCCAGCACCCTAACCACTGACCTATGGGCACCGAGCCAAGAGACTTTTAGTTTTTGTTTTTAAATTTAGTTGTTGTATTCACTTTCAGTTCATTTTTCATGTTTTGTTTGGTTAAGATCCAACTTCACTCATTCATAATTTTACATGTCTACATGTATAAGGAGATGTATCTTCCAGTTGGTTGGATTATCTTTTATTTGTTTCTTTTAGGACATTTTCATTACTTCCAAATGATATTAAAGGATAACAGCAAATGAGCATTTTTTAAAAAAAGTTCTCTAAGATTATTTACTTGTTCTGAATGCTAGCTTCTTTAGAGTGGAAGAATGTCATTATCATAAGCTGTCTTGCACTGTCCTCTGGTGGCTAAAGGGGAGAATGGCATGAATACTGCACGGCTGTGCTGGCAAAAGGGGCAGAGCTGATACTCAGACCTAAGGATTCCCCCTGCTAGTAGGTCACATCCAAATTCTTTAAGATCCTGCTTTGGTGGTGTCTTCTACAGGAATGCCTTGTGTTTTCATTTTACATTATGCAAAAATAGATCTCTTATCAAGTGCAGAATTTCAGTTGGTATTTATTGAACACCTGAGTAAGTAAGACCCTGAATTCCAGGGCGAAAAACAGAGATGAGATGAGTGTCTCACAAAGATCAGCAACAGGCTGTACAGAAGGGGCTGTGTGTGAATATGTGGTTTACAGCTGCATTTTGTGTTAAATAAAATCATGTAATACATCAAACCAAAGCATATGGATGAAATATTTATCATTATACATAAACATTTGAGGAAATTGAAACACTGTCATGCCTGATGTATCAGTATACTTCCTTCTAAATTCAGTTATAGAATTTTTCCAACAATGGAATCATCTTATATGCCCAGTTACTTTTCATTTAATATGAACACTTATCCATGCCATCTAATGTTTTTCAAAATATGATTCCAATAGCTGCAAAGTATTCCTCGACACAACCTATACACAAATTACATAAGTTTCAGTTCCTCTGTGGTAATTTACTGATGATAAAAGCTTTTAATTTTATCCCAAAACTTACCTTTTAAATTTATTTTAATGAGAATGTCTCTGAAGATGCAAAATTCTTATAAAATTAAAACTTTTACTAGCCGGGCGTTGTGGCAGGCCCCTGTAGTCCCAGCTGCTTGGGAGGCTGAGGCAAGAGAATCGCATAAGCCCAAGAGTTAGAGGTTGCTGTGAGCCGTGTGATGCCACGACACCCTACCCGAGGGCAGTACAGTGAGACTCTGTCTCTACAAAAAAAAAAAAAAAAACTTTTACAGTCCTCGTTCCTTACTATTGTTCAAATCAAGTACAGTTCATTTTATAAATCTGGTGGCAGTAACATTGGGTGCATAAATATTTAATATTGAAATGTCCTCTTACTATTTTGTTTTCTCGACCAGTATATAGTGTCCATCTTTTGTCTTTCTTTACTTTTGTTACTTTAACGACAATTGTATCTGAGGAAAGAATTGTAGCTCCCACTTTCTGTCAGCTACTTTTTGCCTGAAATATTATTTTCCAGCCCTTAACTCTGAGTCTTGATTTGTCCTTGAGGGGTCAGATGTGTTTCCTGAAGACAGAAAATACTTCACTTATTTTTTTTAAAAACTGGTCAGCCAAACCGTGCCTCATCACTGGGGAGTCAACCCATTCACATTTATTGAGAGGAGATAAGGAAGGAGGAGTTCTGTTTGTCTTGATGAGTGGAGGTCTGTTGCCATGTTTTATCACTTGGGTCATCATGGAAAGGCTTTGTCCATTTGTTTTTGAATGACTTTACTTTGCTAGTGCTTCATCGTGTTGGTCTACATATAGTACTGGTCTGAGTACTTCCTTCAGAGAGGGTCTTGTAGCGATAGATTTCCTCAAATTTTGCTTTTAAGTAAAAGATATTATTGCTCAAGTGAATATGAAGCCATTTTTCAGGATACAGAATCCCGGACTGTTAGTTGTTTTGTTTGAGTTGATCAAAGGTGGTAGCCCACTGTCTTCTGGCTTGTAAAAATCCTAATAGTTTTGGTCAGCTGTTGTTTATGCCTGACTGCTTACAGAATTTTTTCCTTCATTTTGACTTATTTGGCCAGGTTGATTACAATGTGTCTAGAAGATGCTCTGTTTGAATTGAGATGACCCAGGATCAAACATCTATCTAAAAGAGTGTGTTTGAATCTTTAGAGATGCTTGAGAAATTTTCAGTCATGATATCATGCACTAGAACTTCCATGCTATTGGAACTCTCTTCTCCTTCAGTGAAGCTATAATTCGTATATTTGTATGCCATGTGTAGTCCCATAGTTCTGTAAGTGATTGCTCTGCTTATATTTTCTTCTCTCTTCTTAAATGACTTAGCTCGAGAGCCTTGTTTTCAAGCTCTGAGATTCTTTCTTCCCCATGGTTTATTCTGCTGTTGAAAATTTCTACTATGTTTTAAAGCTCCTTGAATGACTTCCTGCAATTTTTAAAGCTCCATTATATCCTTTCTAATTTTGTCCAGGTCCTTTCTGACTTTATCGTGTCTTTTGTTAATTTCTTGGGTCAACTGTTGGATTTTGTTTTGGAGTGTTTTCCACTTTACCTTCCCTTTATTATTTTGGCTGTTTATAAGGTAAGTTATCTTTCTGTAATTTTCATGATTTCTTTATAGTTGGAATCTTTTGTGGTAGCTACCTGGTCATCCTTTGGGAGAGATGATATGTGCTAATTTTTCAAGTTGCCAGTTGTTTTTTGTTGGTATACCCTTATGTATGGTGTCTTCTTTATTTTATTTCCTTACTTACTTCTCTCACTTCTTCCTTCCTTTTGATCTTCTTTGCCTCTTTTCTTCTGGGCTTCATGGTTGAAATGGTCCTTTGTTATAGGAACAAAAGGGAGAGAAAAGAAGAAAGCAAAAAAGATAAAGAATACACAATCATATATTTAGTTAATTACAGTCCTTTTTGGTGCTCTGCAAGAGATAATAAAGGGGGAAAAGAGACAGACATTTTTAATTGTAATTACTATGACTTTAGTTGCCTTGAGAATTTAGAAAGAAAAAAGTCTGCAAGAACACTAGATGGCACTCCAGTATTAGGGAGAAAAAATTACATACACACACACAAACACACACACACACAAACTGCATCTGCTTCTGGATGTGATGGGGCCAAATGTTTTTAGCTGGTTGCTGTGGAGATCCAGACTTGTGTTTCTGTTTTCATTATGGGTGTGGTAGCTGAAGGAGAGCTGAAGCCTTGCAGTTCCGGACATTATGCTAGATGTTCTAGGGAGTTGCTGTCCAGTTCTGTGATTAGTCAAGGTGCTGTATGACTGTTTTTTCTGAGTTGGGGAACACACCTCAGTTACCCAAGTGGTACTCAGTAGTTACAAGGAGGTATGGCATCCCTGATCTCGCCATGGTCTGTAGGATCAACACAACGATGGCTTCCCCAGCTTAGGAGATAGAGCCAAAGGTAGGCGCAGGGCATGTCCCTGCAAAGTCACACCCATGAGGGCTTCCATGGATGTGAGAGGTAGCTCAGGGCTAAAGGGATCTCCACTCCACTCCTGTGACTCACTTAAGTGGTGAGGAACTTGGCAGCTGGATTTCCTGCTGACCAAACTCCATAGCCAACCCCCATGCACCATGCCAGTGAGTACCTAGTGACAAGCATTGCTTTGTCTCAAAGAAGCTGCAAGCAGCCAGCACTCTCCCTAGGCCATTTTTGTGCCTCTAACAGACCTATAGCTCCTTAGCTTCTACTTGTTGCATGCCACACCCTACCCCCAGAAGGATACACCATTGAGAATCTTGGCCAGTCCCCAGTTCACCTCTGCAGGAGGCTGTGGGGGTTGGAGGACATTCTCTGGCAGACCTTTAACCCCCCATGGATTCCATATGTAGGCTCTGTCCCTGAGATGCTGTACTCCCTTGCACCCTCTTTCCTTGTAGACCTCCCCCTTCTTATCTTTTTTGTTCCTGGTGTCCCATGCTGTCTCTCTGTGCGTTTGCAATGCTGTTTCTGAGTGAGAGATTGGAAACAGGAGAAAAAGGACCCACCTCTTCCACACTTTACTGAAAATGGCTGATGGGGAGATGGCTCTAAACCACCATCTGGAAGCCCCTCCTCAAATTTCTTTCAGCTTTTTGATGTATAATTGATGTAATAACAAGCTACATAGATTTAAACTATACGATTTCATGAGTCTTGACATATGTATTTATGAGTCCATTACTGCAAGTAAGGGAATGTGCCCATATTCATTACCCCCGAAAGTTTTGTTTATCACTTCTTTATAATCTATTGTTGGTTTGACATACAGATGCTTCTGTTGGTATTTCCAGATGTATGCTTTGTTCAGGGAGAAGGTAGTCTATTCAAGGAAGGAACTCTCTCACTTTGTTGCTTTGTACAGACAGAAGTCATAATGGAGGATAGATCTAAAGACAGATGTTGACATAACCAGGATAGAGTGTTCCAAGGACTGCCCCAGAGGAGATCTACTATACTTTGGAAGTTTACCCAAATCTGAATTTTATCTAGGAGTATGATGGCTCAGAATAAACCTAGAATGAGACATGACATTTTCCAACCTCCAGGGTGTCATGGGCATGGTCATGTGACTAAATTATGGCCAAGTTGCCAATTCTAATCAGCAGAATATAAGCAGAAGCATCATGTGCTACATAATGAGATCTTTCCTTAAAAGATGCATGCTTTGTGCAACATGCCCTTTTATCCTTGATTCTATTCTTCATTCTGCCCTTCGGAATGCAGTTGTGATAGCTGGTGTGCTGGCTGCCAACCTGAGTCATGAGGTTGAGAACTCCTAAGTACAACAAAAGGCTAGGGTAGAAGGCAGCTGGGCTACAAGGATTTCATGACTTACCTACATTCGGACTTAAAAGTGAGAGAGACTAAACTTTTTTATGTGTAAAACACTTATTTGGGGGTCTCTGTTATAGGTAGCCATATTGAATTACAACTCAAATGCTTGGTTTTAAAGAATAAGGCAATATTTATCAGTCTCAAAAACATTGTGAGGACATTATAAGAAGAATAATCTGTATTTGCTTAACTCTTAGTGCCAAAAGAAGAAAAAAAGTTGTTAACACTGCTCATTTTAGAGTGACATTTTGAATCTGTTGTAATATAAGGCAAAAGGTTAATTGTCTGCCACATTGCTGTTCCCTGGCTTCCCTGAAGATTAAACCAATATGCAACAAAGATAAAGAGAATAGAGTGTAGCAATCAGGACAAAGATAAAAATGTGTAATTAAAGAGAAAGTGTGTCAATTCCTAAAATATGAAAACATGGCTAAGAAACAATTATACAATGAATTCAAAAATATATACATACATTTGATAAATACGTGTTGCTTAAATTTAAAAAATTACAATACGCAAAATTTGACATATTTTACATATTTACTCTCCCAAAACTCTGTGTGTATGACTCATACTTAATAAAAATATTATGTAAATTTAAGAAATAGCATTTATATTTCTGTTATCATTTACACCAGACAGAAAAGTCAATTCCTAGATTGTCCAATTCAATCTCAGACAGCTCCTAATCCTGATAAGAAAGTATATCTGTCAGGATCTAGTCAACAGTAAGAAACACACCAGTAATTTGGGGTGGGCTAATTTAATATAATGAATTATTAGCTGGTAGAGGTAATTAAATATTAACAGGCGCAAAAGAGAACTTGAGATTACAGGAATTGCAGCTGAAGTGTAAGTTTATCGATCAGACCAATGTTTAAGGGATTTCAAGTTGGAAGCATCAAAGGTGGTAAGAACAAGTTCTGACACAGGAGTGGAACTGGGAAGGTAATGAGTAGAAGCAAAGTGTGGAGGTGTAGCTGCCATCCTGTGGCCCTGAGAGCAAGGCCAAGGGAATCAACAAAATGCAGGCAAAGAGGGGGTGTGGAGACAAGATGGCTGACTAAAGCCAGCTTTACACAGAGACTCCTGGCCAGAAGGAGAGTTAAAGGACAGAAATTTAGCAAGTAACCTGGGGGATTAGAGCTGCATGAAGAGAGAAGGTTGAAGAATGCACATCAACCCCACTGAGGTGAGCTGTGACACCAAGGATACAAACAAAAGGTACAAAATCCATCACCAAGTGGACAGGAGTCTGCTCCTCCAAGAGAATGGCTTGGAGTATCCCACAAACAAATGAGCAGAATTCAAAGGTCCTCCCATTACACTCCACGGGAGAGACCCTCTAAAAGCTGGACCTACTTCCCCAAATAGGGTGCCATGGGGTTCTCCTGCCAGGCATAAAGCTGTATAAAACTGTATATATTCTCTACCTGCAACTCTGAGCTCCCAGCACTCCCCTCCACTCTCACTCTGAGGCCTGGAGGCCTGTCCCCCAGAAGTCCAGATTCTTGGGTGATTTCTTGAGGGGTGTGGACAGGTCCTGGACCGAAGCTGACTGTCCTCTCCTCACTCCCCTCAGCCACACAGGAGTGAGGAGAGGACAGTCAGCTGAGAGGGAACCACACCAGAGCGGCAGTGCCCCGAGGTGCAGAGAAGCAGCCATTTTTGGCAAGAATAAGGCTCACCCCCAGATATTCCAAAGTCACACCCCCTGTCTCTCTGGGCAACCAGAAGCTGGGCATCCTCTCAGGTGGCAACTACTGTGGAACAGATCTGGGACAGAAACACAGGCCCCATGAGTAAAGGCTTTGCCTGAGGCTCCAAATCATCTAACTACATGGTGAACAAGCTAGGGTTCAAATTCAAGTAAGTCTAAGCTCAACATCTAAGAGCCCTTTGACTAAATGCCCGTGAACTATTATCAAAGGTGCAGACACACTAAGAACAGAGAAGAATGTGTACCTCAGGAAAAGTACCCAGGTAAGGGCAATTAAAAATAAGGTAATATTTCCTCTGGTTAAAGTGATCAGGGAAACCTTCCTGGAAGATGAGGGAGAATAAAAGTACTTGAAAAACAAAACTAGAAATAAAAAAAAGAAAATTGAAAACAACTGTATCAAGGACCAAAAACAACAGAGAAGGGGCTTTCAGAGCAAAGCAGGAAGTTGACAAATCAGAAGCATAGAATTGTGGGGTGTTCCTGACGATGGTGAGCCTGATCCAACCAGGGGAGAGGGGAAGTAAAAGAGAAATAGTGAGCATGAAGGACCTAAGATGTAGTCAGGGCAGGTACTCAATGAGATGTGTGTGGGATGCTTTTGGTGAGATTTGGGAAATAAAGTGAAACCAATCAGACCTGGTCATTGTAAAAATGAGTCAAGAGGGGGTGGTGCCTGTAGCTCAGTGGGTAGGGTGTCAGCCCCATATACTGAGGGTGGTGGGTTTGAATCCGGCCCCGGCCAAACTGCCACATAAAATAGCCAGGTGTTGTGGCAGGCACCTATAGTCCCAGCTACTTGGGAGGCCGAGGCAAGAGAATCACCTAAGCCCAGGAGTTAGAGGTTGCTGTGAGTTGTGATGCCAACAGCATTCTACCGAGGGCAATAAAGTGAGACTCTGTCTTGAAAAAAAAGAGGAGTAGAAGAGTAAAAGTGGGGGAATGAATGAGGTATAAGGCTGCAAACAGAGTGGTGGTGGCCCAGGGACTAGAGAGGCAGAGCAGGTGAAGGGGCACAGGTGAGAAGGTGTAGTGTCATAAGGACTGGTGGCAACCTGGGAGAGATCAAGAAAAGTAATGCTACTCTAAGAAAGTGGGAGCACTGATGACATTTGACAGAGCAGTCTAGTTCAAATCTAAGAAACTACTGGAGGTTTTCAGCAGGCAAATACAGAAGATGAAGGATGAGAGCCTTCACAAGTGACTGGGGTTGGTGTTCCGCACACAAGTCTGAATGATGCAGATATGCACGTATAAGGATGGACAGGAGGGCACGGGGAGGGGAAGAACCCTGAGGACTTCCCACTGGGAAACCTCTATATTTTAACAGCAGGAAAACGAGAAAATAATGGTGTTTTTCAGCAAGCCAAGTGCAGAGGAGTTTTCAGGAAGTATTGGTTAATTGCCTCAAATCCTATCAGAAGTAATGGAAGATGAATTCTCAAAACTAAGGAAAGATCTTTTCCAAAATGTCTTAAAAAAAAAACAAACATGCTAAGACTAGAAGGAGATAATAAGGGGCCAAGTAGCAGCAGAGAAACTAGATGCAAAAATTCTCCATGAATTTTTCCAGAGGAGGAAGTCCACATCAGAAGACATTGAAGAAGCCTCTATAAAAATGTAACCTTCCTAAGAAAATTAGACAAAGCATCACAGCTCAAAGATAGGAGCTGGACAGTTGCTGAGGAGACTAGAGGTCACTGGAAACACGAAGGGCCACCTGCCGGCCCCTGGGTGGGGAATGAAATGTCTGCAAGCCGTAAGGAGCCAGCTCAGACTGGGCTCTGAAACATTCATGCATTTTGTCATTTTTGCAGCTTTATCCAATAATCACTGTCAGGTCTGAGTAATGGAGAAAGAGGTGGTGAATAGCAAAGTAGACATTCTAGAAATGCTAAGATAGAAGCGGCTTCTCTGCACGGATCTTGCTTAGTAGAGCAGCAACTCTTCCAGAAATAAAATTTCCTAAATTACTTCTCTAGGAATGCTGTGCTTAATCCTCTAACTCATATGAGATGTAGACACAGGAACAGGGTCACCGTGCTGAGATTCCCCACGCCAGGAAGAGGACAGCCTGATGTGGTGTGAATCTAATATATGATGCTACTGCTGGAACAAATGTAGAAATAGAAGCAAAGGGTCAAGGATATGGAACCTGCCACAAGTTCAGATGGGGTCTGGAGAGGGCAACGGATCAGGACTGAATTACATGAAGGGAGAATTATGTGCAAATTACACATGTCAGAGTGCAAGGTTGTACCCACCCTCAGGAATGAATAAGGGAAGTGCTGACTGCAAGGGTTAAATTAGAAAAGTGACACTCATTTTAAAAGTCCACTGGTTCCTGTTTTTTGGCACCCAGCCAATTCTGCTTGGTGAGAGGCAGACATGAGCTCTTTAGTCATTCATTCTTATAATGAGATGGCAACAAGTCTCAAACTGAGGCTGGGTGTGGGGGGGAAGGGGGCATCTAAGTGCCTACGACAAAAATCTTAAGCAAAAGAAATACTCTAAGACACCACATTCACAATTCGGTCAGACTCCCATCCCTCAGAATCCAGACTTCACACACAGAGCATACATTTTCTCAAAGGTGTCAGCTGAAGGTGAGGCTTAACCATTTGCTTCAGTAAAGCACATACCAAGCAGAGATTGCACATACAGGAAAACTGCCTGTTGGGACTCTTTTTCAGAGAAAGAGAAGCTAAAATAAGGGCAGCCTTAACATTTGTCACCAACCACTTACAGCACAGGAAACAATTTGGAGGTGAGAATAAGATCTGTGATAAACTCTGCTGCTTATAGACTAGCCGGTGCTCACAATGGGAAGTGACTCAACAGTTAGTAGAACATGTTGCTATTATGGCTACCATTATTATTATCATCGTTTAAAAATAAGGTCTGCCGTCACCTGCAGTGTGTGGATCTACTGAGCTCAAATACAATTAAACAGAATAAAGTAGAGAATTTGATGAGTCATTTCTAAGGACCACATGCTTAAACTAATTTAAAAAGTGGGATTTAGGAACCAGCAAATTTATCCACGCTCTCCATGTATAGTTCCATGGGGAAGACAGTTTATTAACATCCTCTCATTTCTACTATTTATTACCTGTTTTTTTGGAGTTAGGGACAAAGGGAAGATTCCTGTTAGAACCTGTCCCTTTGCCTTTGAACATACTTAGGAAAGGCTAACACATTTGTATTTATATCCCATAATGATTATTCGAAAATAGACCAAGAGGTTCCCAAATAGTGGACATACTGGTTAAGAGCAGGCATTTAGGAGTCTAACAGACCTAGATTTGAATCGCATCTGCACTTACTATCATGACCAGTCTCCTCTTCACTAAAAATAAACATAACAAAACCTCCAAGGGGTGTTGTAAGGGTCAAATGTCATATGTAATACTCGTAGCAAAGTCCGAGCTCAAAAAATGGTGACTCTGGTTATGAGAAGGGTCATCAGAGATAATTTTGTTTGCCTTTTAAAATGAGGTCACACAATCACGGCTGAGAAAAGAAATCAATTCTCATCACCCTCGCTCAGCACTCTCTAGCTGCATTTTAGTCTCGAATTATTATTAAATAACAGTGTGACTTTAATTAAAGCCTGGATCCAACAAGATTGTGAGCAAAATTTGCCTTCCTTGGGCAGCACCTATGGCTCAAGGAGTAGGGCACCAGCCCTATATTCCAGAGGTGGCAGGTTCAAACCCAACCATGGCCAAAAGCTGCAACAACAAAAATTGTCTTCCTTTTATCTCTTTCTTGTGTCTTTTACCTTGTAAAAAAACCTTCCTCATGCTTAGATTGTTTCTTGTTCATGGCAAAGGAGAACATGGGATGGGTTGATGTCTTATTCCATTAATAATCATTTTACTTCTGTGTACAGAAAAGACTAACCAGTTTCTATCTATACAGTTTGTTAACTTTGCTGAATAGTAGACCTCAGATTTTCATTTATAATTCATCACATCTATAAACATTTGTGATTTTTATATCTTGATATAAGCTCCTGTAGAAAGTTTCATACAAATTCTTAAGAGTGAGATAATTGAATTTAGCAAATTCAATTAAAAATGAGTTTTATCTAAAAAGGAAAGTGTGTTATTTTAACCTATCAAGAGACATTAATGGAGTGCCATTTCAGAAGAGAATAGAAAAATACTGTAACTTTATCAACATTAATATTGATGCAGATCAGATTACTTAATTTAATGTTATTGTAACCTTAACTTATTCATATTTGTTTTCATCTAAACTTGGGAAGAAAATTAACTGCTATTTTCTTGAGTATCAAGTAAAACTTCCATTTCGCTCCCATTTTAACAATTTACCTAAATAAAATTTTTAATTAAAAATAATGAGACTATTACCATTTACCAATGAATATATATAGTGAGAAAGTTTTAAAACGTCTTCCAACAATTGTAAATATGTAAATGAAGTTATATTCTGAGAATTCTCCTTGCATAAACTTAAGTGACCAGCAGAGGGCAGAAATAAAGAGTTGCTATTTAAATCCCTGAATGAGAAGAAAATTCAAAATGAGTCTGAGTTCTATTTTTGACTGAAATTTAGCATCCCAGTTACAATATTTGCTGAGCTTTTAAAAATACCAAGAAAAAAATGTCCTTAACTCCAACCTAATGATCTCTTTAGTACAAATTGGGGAACTAAAAATCAACACTGCAATAAAATCCTTGTTTTTTTTTTTCTTTTTTGTCTAAGAGACAAAGTCTCACTCTGTTACCAAGGCTGGTGTATTGTAGCAGAATCATAGCTCACTGCTGCCTTGAACTCTGGCCCAAAGCTATTCTCCTTCTTAATCTCTAGAGCAGCTAGGATTACAAGTTCAAGACGCCCAGTCCAGATATAAAACAATTTGATGTAGTAGCATTGCTAGAATTAGAAGAAATAAGAATAATGTAACATCATTAGTACCTTGTTCATTTTATGCATGCAAATGAGGTACAATTAAATAACTTACAAATCAAATTAGAAATATTTTGTATATATGATACAGGTAAAGAGAAAATATCTATAAAAATTAATCTGTAAAAGTAATTTATGTGTACATGCATTACATAACAACTTATTGATCTAGACAGTGGTTCTCAACCTTGCTAATGCCGAGATGTATTTTCATTGTTACAAAGGAGTCGCAACCCACAGGTTGAGAACCACTGATCTAGAATATCCTATAAACAAAATTATTACAAATATTGTTCATAATTTTCTAGGATGGTTTAAAAATTTGATAAAAAATGGTTGTTTTATTCTCAAACTTAATATTCTGTAAGTTTAATGTTTTCTAATTCCTTATATTTAAAAAAAGCTGATCATTATATAAAGGAAGCAGCAAAAGGAAGAAAAACTCCAGGGATTAGGCCAATGGGTGAAGTGTACATTGAATAAGAGTAAATGTACCATATTTTTGGAAAGATAGAATTTTCATTCAGCCAGATTTCTAGATGTGAACATCTGCATTTTATGTCTCAAGTCTTCCAAATGAGAAAGTTAAATGGTGGAAGTCCTTGTAAGAAATAGAAAGTGATGTTAATTCCAGTGAAGAGTCTGTTCACCTAGAGAACTCAGTCTCTGTTTCAGCTGAGCAGTTTCTCAATTACACACAAGAAGTTAACCAAAGGTTTAATGAGCAATCTATGGAAAATGTTCCATCATTAAGCTTAGTTTTAGCATATCACCTCTCATCAGCTGAGCTGTAACTCTTGAGAATTCCAAGGTAGGACTTCCTTTGTATTAAAAGTAGCTAAGAGTACTTTTCACATTGAATATTCACAGAACACACTTTTAGAGCAAAGTTTTCCCAAACTTGGCTGATCTAAAACCCATATTCCCAGAGGCCACCCTCAGATCTAGTCAATCAGTCTAGAAGTGGAGCCCAAGAACCTGCATTTTAGAATGTTCCCCAGGTAGCCCAGAGACAAGGAACACAGCAGCATAAGGTGAGGCTGCAGACCTCGCCTGGAGGCAGCAGAGGAGGCCCGGGGCAGGTGCGGTGGCTCACACCTGTGAGGAGGCCCCTAAGGCAGGTGCAGTGGCCCACACCTGTGATCTTAGCACCTGGACAAGATCAGCCTGGGTGAAGAAAGATTCCATCTATACAAAACGCAGAAAACAAGCCACAGAACCCCCACCGACAGCCTTAAATGCAAGCTGTCTCCCATCTTCAGAGCTATCAGGAAACAGACTCATTTTTAATCTGCAGCCTTTAGTCTCTCCTCAAAACTTTCCTCTCAAGCAGCTTTCCCAAATAAATCCTGATGCCAAGCTTTTCACATCGAGCAACTGGAAACTGAACCTGAATTACTTGGCTCCAGCTGATGATTGTGTCTGAGTACCTTGTTTCCCTAGGCTGCATGGCCCACATAAACTACCTGACTTCTCAGGCTCCCTCTCCTTAGCCCTAGATACAAAAAAAACAACTGTTTTTGGCATATTATTGAGCAGATATCTTTAAATTCAGTAGGATCTACGTTCAACTGGCTGTCCCTGCAAACTGTTCTTCATACTGTACTTTACACACAGGAAATAGCATCACTTTCTCCTCTGTAGCTCCAGCCAGAAACCTGGACCTACATCCTCCTTGTCTGCCTCTCCCTCCCTGTTATCCAATGAATCCAATCTCCAAGCTCACCGTTTCTACCTTCTAATGCAGTGCTTCTCAACATGTGGTGTCCCGACCAGCAGCAGGGGCATCACCTGAGAATTTTGTTAGAAATGCAAATACTCCGGCCCCAAAGCAGACCTGAATTCTAAACTCTGGGGTTGTGGCCCAGGAATTTGTGTTATAACAAGTCCTTCAGAGCATGAGTAAGGAAGGATACTAATCTGCCCTTTTTTCATCCCAAATTTATTTCCCAAAGACAAGTCTAATTAATTAATTATTATGGTAGTATGAGAAGAACGTTAAGATGTACAATTTGATAAAGGAAAAGCTGAATTTTTTATACAAGTGCAACTCCCTGGATATTTTGAAGTCTTTAAAAAAAATAATCGTGCATCTACATGTAACATTTTTTAAAAAATAAAAGGACTTCAGACTGCCTACCTCCATCCTTGAGGGCCCTATATGTTCTTCTGGATTTTTGCAACAGCCTCCAAACCACACACACAGCACAACTCTCAGTCCACACCCCACTAACCCCTAGAATGTTCTCTCTAAAAACACCAACCTGATCAGTCGTACACCCTCCAGCGGCTTTCTGCTCTCAGATTTAAGGTCCAAATTCCTAAACCTTTTTTTCCAGAAGGTTCACAAATGGCCCTGGATACCGCCCAGTATAATTTCTGAAGCTATCCCTTCTGCCCCTGCTGTGACTCTAGCCCCCAGGCATACTGACCACTCAAAATCACACACCTTTTCTATCACCTTCCATTAAATACTGTGCCACTGCATCTGCTCACCTAATAGCTACTTTTGACAGTAAGCTACTGTAATGCCAATGTTCTGATTGGGACAGGCTGGAGAGGAATTTAGGAACCAAGGCAGGAATGACACGTCTTGTCCAGCTCATGGTGGCAGGGGGAGCAAGCAAAGGAAGTCCCACCCTCTTTCCGCTCGGGGCAGCAGGTGAGCTAATATAGGAAGTCCACATATGGGGAGGTCCTCTGCACATATGTGCCCAGGGGAACGACAGGGGCAAAGTGCCAAGCAACAGGTACATCATCATAACATCACTATGTACAGTGACAGCTATCTAAGACTCAATGGCACCTCCCAGCGGAACTGGGGGTGAGAATGCCCAAACAATTGTGTCTGGCCCTATGGCAGAAGAACAGAAAGAGGATTTCCATTTGATACAGAAAAATTTAGTAAATATTGCAGGATTAGCTGGTGCCCACATGTGGTTAGAGACAGAAGGAAAAGTCAAACTCACAGAATACACTCAGTTTCTACATGTTTGCCTGAGTAGAGTCTAGGGGTCAACTACAGCCTGCAAGCCTAAACCGGCCAACTGGATGCTTGTGTGAATAAGTTTTACTAGGAAATAAAGCCATGGTACTCGTTGTGCATTGTCCCTGACTGTGCACTACAGAGGCAGAAGTGAGTGGTTACAACAGATCTGGCCCTTTGCAGAAATCACCAACCCCTGATCTAGACAATAAAGTTCGTAAAAACCAAATATATTTTTATTCGGATTCCCAAAGTCTAGGAAATATTTAAAAAAGAAAAGAAAAAAGCCCTCTGATCTCCTGGGTGGGATGATGTCTTCCCATTGCACGGTACTTGCCCTCAATTACCAACTTCTCCTCACTCTTCAGATGGGAGAAAGCTGAGATGGGAGAAAGCAGGTCACAAGAAATCCAAGTGCCATCAGCACAATGAATTGATATTCCAACCATATCCAGGAGCAGGATAAGAAAAGAAAGTCATGACAGGGAAGTCGGGCTGAATCACCCATTTGAATCAAAGTCCACCATCCAAATTCAAAATGAACTCTGAGTCACCCAACACTGTTTGCCAAAAAGTACCAGTTGTGAAAGTCAAAATGAATATCTCAGACAGCATATTCCTAAACTGAGGAAAAACAAATCACAAAGTGTGCTGATTAGCCACAGATTTCTTTTTTTTATTAAATCATAGTTGTGTACATTAATATGATCATGGAGCACCATACACTTGGTTCATAGACCGCTTGACACATTCTCATCACATTAGTTGACATAGCCCTCCTGGCCTTTTCTTACTTACTTTGCTAAGACATTTACATTCCACATTTACTAAGCTTCACATATACCCTTGTAAGATGCACCACAGGTGTGATCCTTTCAATCCCCCTCCCTCAACCCCTCCCCCCTCCCTCCCCACCCTTTCCCCCTTCCCCCTATTCTTAGGTTGTAACTGGGTTATAGCTTTCATGTGAAGGTCCTAAATTAGTTTCATAGTAGGGTGAGTACATTGGATACCTTTTCTTCCATTCTCAAGACACTTTACTGAGAAGAATATGTTCCAGCTCCATCCATGTAAACATGAAAGAGGTAAAGTCTCGATCTTTCTTCAAGGCTGCATAGTATTCCATGGTGTACATATACCACAATTTATTAATCCATTCGTCGATCAATGGGCACGTGGGCTTTTTCCATGACTTAGCAATTATGAATAGGGCTGCAATAAACATTCTGGTACAAATATCTTTGTTATGATGTGTTTTTGGTCTTCTGGGTATATGCCCAGCAGAGGAATTACAGTATTGAATGGCAGATCTATTTTTAGATCTCTAAATTTTCTCCATATATCTTTCCAAAAGGAATGTATTAATTTGCATTCCCACCAGCAGTGCAAAAGAACAACCCAAATGTCCTTTAACAAATAAATTGATTAATAAATGGTGGTATCTGCATACCAGGGAGTACTATTCAGCCATAAAAGATGGAAATTTTGTATCTTTTATATCAACCTGTATAGATCTGGAGAACACTCTCCTAAAAAAAGTATCCCAGGAATGGAAAAAACAAGCATCACATATGCTCAATACTAAACTGAAACTAGTAAATTAACTAGTGAGAATAAATTGAGAGAATAAATTAAATTCAAGAAGAAGTGGGGGTGAGAGGATTCCCCTACCCAAAGGGAACAATACTTGAGTATATGGCATGTTTCCTGATGAATGACACAATTACAACTTGGTCTTTAGCTTACAAAGACTTAAGTGTAACTTAATCCTGTGTACCCTCATATTAACCTAAAATTTAGAAAAAAATACAATATAAAAGCACTGGAGACATATTTTTTAGAAAGAGTGCATCGGGGTACAGCGGATGTAGAACTAAACTTACTTCAGGTTTGTTAAATGCATCACCTGTGCCTGCAGAAGTCCACAGGTGAACACGGAAAATTCTCTGCCAGCTCCCGCAGTGTCCTCAGGACTCATTCTCACTCTCCTCTCTCTCACAGTAGGCTTTTAACTGAGTGGCTTGACTCTGAGACAGAAACTCTTCCTGTTAGGTACAGTCCAGACTGGAGTACCCAGGGGCAGAGATGCCCCAAGACCAGTCGATTCACAAAGTCCTCAGAACTCACTGCTTCTGGCTGTGCTAGTGCCCCATCTCTGACCTCTGAGCTGTGGCCAGAAGAATACGATTCTGTGGGCCCACCTTAGTCACATGACAACCCCAGAGCCAGGAGAGGCTCATTGAGACTGATAGTGGAGGAAAAGAGGGTCTTTGACAACTAGGAATCTGTTCCTAGAAAAACAGAGAACAGGTGCTTACAGAATAAAATCAACAAACATTCAAAAAAGATTCATCTTTATAATGTTCAATTAACTTTACGGTTAGTGAACATTCTAAAATCCAGGAAAGTATTGACGGGAAACATTCCTCTGAGTTCAGAAAACTTCATGGAAAAAGGAGTAACAGTAATTACCATTACTATAGTACTTTTGCAGCAATGTTCTTGAATTGAGTATAATGGGGGAAATAACCTGTTTTGCCTTCTGAAATAAAATACACTCACAGCAACACATATTAGAAATTTGCTAAATCATATATGTGATCAGAAAAATAAAATAAGCTCAAAATATGCTTCAACATTATACTCTCAAAGTATGCTTTAAAATACATAATAGCTTAAAAGAGCGACATGTGGTGACTGTCACCTGTAACCCCAGCTATTCGGAGGCTGAGGCAAGAGAATCACTGAAGCCCAAAAAAAAAAAAGAAAAACAGGCGGCGCCTGTGGCTCAGTGAGTAGGGCGCCAGCCCCATATACCGAGGGTGGCGGGTTCAAACCCAGCCCCGGCCAAACTGCAACAAAAAATAGCCAGGTGTTGTGGCGGGCGCCTGTAGTCCCAGCTACTCGGGAAGCTGAGGCAAGAGAATCATGTAAGCCCAAGAGTTGGAGGTTGCTGTGAGCCGAGTGATGCCACGGCACTCCACCGAGGGCAGTAAAGTGAGACTCAGTCTCTACAAAAAAAAAAAAAAACATGCCTAGGGGCAGCTCCTGTGGCTCAGTTGAGTAGGGCTCCGGCCCCATATACCGAGGGTAGCAGGTTCGAACCTGGCCCTGCCAAACTGCAACAAAAAAAAATAGCCAGGTATTGTGGCAGGTGCCTGTAGTTCCAGCTACTCCGGAGGCTGAGGCAACAGAATTGCCTAAGCACAAGAGCTGGAGGTTGCTGTGAGCTGTGACGCCACAGCACTCTACCAAGGGCAACAAAATAAGACACTGTCTCTTAAAAAGAAAGAAAGAAAAGAAAAAAGAAATGCCTAAACACATATGTATAGAATCTTGACTTCTAACTACTACAAAATGCAGTCATACATTCCTTGAATGGTGACAGTACAAATTGCCATAAATTGGAGTGACAAAAAGAAACATGACAGAATCTCAGAGAAATAACATTTTTTTAAATATGTATCAAAAGCCTCCTACTTCATAATGAACTGTCTGACCACAAACATGGGGAACATAATTTGATCCAACAAATAATCACTGTTATGTTACAGAAAAGTTACAAGATGGGATAATTTTTTTAAACTGCACACATGTACAGATTTCAAATAAAGAAATCAACCTGGAACTTCTTTTTTTTTTTTTTTTGGCCGGGACTGGGTTTGGTGCCCCGGCACCTCCGGCACATGGGACCGGCGCCCTACTTCTTTGAGCCACAGGCAACCTGGAAGTCCTTAAAATATATCAACTTATAATATTTTTTTTATTTTTTGAATTAAATCATAGCTGTGTACATTAATGCAATCTTTATGGAATAAACATATTTTGTAACTAAAAGTAAATTTGGATTAAAAAAATATCCCTTAAAGAGAACTAAGAACAGCAAGTAGATTCTTCCTATTTACTGATTATTCCCATCAATAATTTTAGCTCATGAGAATTATCCAACCAATAAAATCAAACTTGTTCCACGTGATAGAGATCTTTGAAAGAGAAGAGTGATACTGTGCAGAAAACCAATCTCCAACCCCTTTTTGGTTTTCTCTGTTTTGGGGAAGGAACTCTGGATGAAATAGAGGTCCTTATTCTTTGGTGAAGTGTTGCAGAAAGCAGAACCTTTCATTCTTTCATGCCACAATATCTACAAAGGTTTCAGACACTCACTCATAGAGAGCAAAATAAGTTAAGTCATATGCCAATAGTGAGTGTGACACCTCTACAAACAGAACCAGTGAAAGCCTGGAGAATGGTCATGGAGGTAACCCGAAGCGGACCATGACCATGGATTTACCTCCACAATTTGTAGTTACCTCTCAGCTTTTCCCACTCTCCATTTCCTTTCTATTCCATCCAGAAAGATGTGAGGGAGTGACGTCTGGGGAAAGAATGTGATAATGACAGTAGTAAAATCAAGAGTGGGAAATGGATTAAGAATGGAGGATGGCAATAATCCTAAAGCAGAGAGAAAGTTCAGAGTTAATTCCCAGACTAATTAACTCCTGAGCAAATCCATACTCCAACCCACCCTCCATCTTCTCTCCCTCCAAGTATTTTTAAGATTATTAAATACAGAATGAACATGTACAGAAATACAGAATGAATCATACCTGAAATCTCAGCACTTTGGGATGCTAATAACTTGAGGCCAGGAGTTCTAGACCAGCCTGGGCAATATAGTGAGACTACATCTCTAGAAAAAAATTTTAAATATCACCAGAGTGTGGTGGTGTACACCTGTTGTCCCTCCTGCTCATAAGTAAGCCCTGATCGTTTAAGACAATTCACTTTAACTCAGCCACCATGGCTCTCCTTACAGCTCTCTCTTCACAAAATCAAGGCAAATTTATTGAATGGCCATATCAAGTTCTAAGTTAAGAACTTAAAACCCAATACGTACAAACTGTAATCACTAATAATTGACTGACACAATGTGTCAGGCATTTAATTTTCAAAACAACCCCTGAGATAGACATTACATATTACACATGAAAAATGTTAATGTGGGTGAATGTTCTTAACCTCTTAAGGAGGTGGAAGAGATGGAATTAGAATCCAGTCTAGGACCAGAGCCCACTCCTAGCCCCTCGAGATACCTGTCAGGTAAACACAGAGACACGGCATTACACTGAAATGGCTTTGCTCAAGGGAATACCTTCACACAAAATTTCTAATTCACATTTGGGCATGACAGGGTAAAAAGCCAATTATAATCTCTGTAATAGGTCCTTTGAGAGAGAAAATGTAGACTTAGATGGCTAAAGAAGTTGTCTCAGAGAGAACAGCATCCTATGAAAAAGTGGAATTTAACCGAGAAGTAACAGTTGGGAGCAGAAGCAGCCATGCCCATGGAGCCCTGCAGGTAAGAGAAAGCACAGCTGGAATGCTTCAGTTTGGGAAAAGATGTCAGGGTAGTAGAAAGGGAAGTGAGTCATGAGCTTCAGAAGCAGGAAAGTGTTGAAAGGTAGGAGGAAGGCCACGGAGGTACAAAGAATTTGGACTTTATTTTGACAGAGAAACCATTCAAAGTTTTATTTAGAAAAATGATGTGATCGGATGTTTTTACATTGTGAGGTTTCTCAACCTTGGTACTGTGACTGGCATCTGGTATGGGTTAACTCCTGGGGGAGAGAGGGAGGCGTCCTGTGAATGGCATGATGCCTGGCTTTGCCCTGGGTGTGTACCCACTCAGAGTATCTCAGAGATGCAATTGTGTACCCAGTTGCACCCCTCCCCTGCACTGTGGCAACCAAAAGTACCTTCGGTCATTGCCAAGGGTACCCTGGAGGGCAATATGACCCTGAACTGAGAACCACTGGACTATACAGAGGAACCTGGACTGAAGATCAGTAACTGGCAAACCCAAGAAGGCGATGAAAAGCCCAATAAGATCATTCATCCAAGTAAGGACTGAACCTGAACCGTGACTTTCTCAATTCCCTCTCATGCAGTGTGGCTTTATTACCTAGCCCTACATAATCAGATGAGATTCAAAGTCCACCCTGTGCAAAACACTCGCTACCTTTGAAGAGTGTAAAACACAGGAGTCTCACCAGCATCCTTTCAGGTCACAGACATTACAGACATCCTTGGCACAGCCTTCACTCACCAAGGACTTGATCATATGGTCCTGTGTCTTCTTCTTCATACCAAATCTCCCACAAACCTGTGGGAATTAAGCCCCAGCCAAAATTCTGAGATTCTCTGTACTAACAGTAAGGGCATTCCCCTCCACCACAGACTGGACTATGGACTCGAGAACCCCTCCACCTCTGAAATCTCAAACACAATATTCTTTCCTCAGGCACGATCTCTAACGAATTAATTCTCTCTATAGTCTCACCACACCTATTCATTCTACCCTGTCTTTACAAACTTCAACCTTTTGACTTGTTGACTTGCTTTTAATTTATTAGATTTATTTGCTTTTATTTTCAGCATATAACCCATGGTCTATGCCAGGAATATCAGTTCCCTTGCCCTCTAGGAATTGCCAGTGTGAAGTCACAAAGAATCACAAATTCTAGATGTCCAAAAGAGAACTATATTCTCCAAAACCTGCTTCCTCTTTAGCATCCTGACTCAGAGTATCTCAGAGATACAAATCAGAACCCCAAGGAAATCATCTACTCTCCTTCCCCACAACCATCCAAATGGCAAGCCTCATTAATTCTAAATCCTATATATTCCCCATTGCCATCTCTTTGCATCCCACTGCCTATGCTTCACTTTAGACATTTCTGATCACCCAGAAGCTAATTTCAGTTTTCTTCAACCCATTCTCCACTCTGCTACCAGAGTGATATTTTATAAATGCCAAACTGTTTATGGCTCAAAATTCTTCAGAGTGAGATATATGGCTTTGTTTCCATGTCTGCCCTCCTTTCCACCCATCGTTCTCCCAACGTACATTCCATAAATACTTATAAATTATGCTCACACGCATCTTCATGCCTTTATATGTGCTGCCTGGTACATAGACTTCTCTGCTTACGGCTGCTCCTGCAGCCAACTCCTACTTGTTCCTCAAGTCTTGCCCCATGTATTATCACCTGAGATACCAAGGAAACCTAGTAAATTCTTCCCCTTTGATCCTTCTACTGTATGTGTCTCCACATGGACTTCAAAAATGTTTATGACCTGTGGTACAGTTAACATACCCAGAGCACTTATTATTTACACATGTTGTACAAAATGCTTTGTTTGTATTCACACTTTCCCTTCAGTAATAAACTACTATATTATCCTGAATTTTACTTAAGAAAACAAACTTTGAGAAATTAAGCCATTTACCTAAAGTTTGACAGTTAGGACAGTTTGACGATAAAGCCCACTTCAGCCTTTAAGCTTCACTAATTTATCTTCATGTCTAATTTCATAAAAGCAGACTGCAAGCCAGTTGGGAATAGAGGCTTTCTTTTCATCTTTGTGTTCCTGGGAAGGTTGGAGAAGGGGGACAGGGGAGCTCACAGAAGGGAGGAGCTGAAAGAAAATTTCAAACAGTGATAAATTCCATTTATAACTATGGAAGTCATAGTCAAATACCAAGAACCCAGTCTAAATTAGTAGATGAAGTCAGAATGGCAAGAATTAGTTGAAAAGTCAAAGATACTGAGAATATGGGGAGGGGGCTCATGTTTCTTCTCCCAAAATAAAAGAATCATAAGAAGTAATGGGATACTTTTAAGCACATGATTATTTATTAAAAACACAAAATCCATTTGACCTTGACCCAGGGAAATCCTTGTTTAGGTGGCATGAGGGCTGTGATACTGGTAGCAGCAAACAAAATCAGAGCACACTGTCTACCTCTGCCATGTGGTGTTTACACAGCGTCCATATGTTTCCAAGCTCTTAATATGAACCTACAGATGAAACATTACCATGAAAAGTATACCACAAAAATATAATGTGTGTGGTAGAAGCAGGGAGATAAACAGTGCTCAGAATAGGCAGAGGCACTGAGAGTCTGATTTTATAAGGTGGGTGGGGCAGCAAGAGATAATATCTAAAGTTGATGAACAAAAGAAAAAAGTCATAAGCATAGTTTTTAAATTTCAAAGAAGAATTATTAAATTGATACTAGGAAGAGCAATATTCATTATATAGGAAGAAATGGAGAAGGATAAGGTAGGGATATAACGCAGCTAAATCCTCACCTGTGATAGCCCAGGCACCCAAGGCAAGAGCAATGTCAATAATGCAATAATGACATCAGCAAACACAAAACACTGCAGGTCAACACAGCTAATATGAACGTTTGTAAACAAAATCTCATATTTTACTGAGGACTTCTACGTTGCAATTACAAAGATGTCTGCAAGGAATAGAAATGTCAACTAAAATAATTTTAAACACTGGTCTGAAAATTATTATTTTATTATAAGACCACCTTTAAAACAACAATAACAACTGTTTGAGAGTTGATGCTGTCCACCATAACATTTAAAAAATAAATATACCGCAAAATATACACATACATAAGTATGAAAGTATATTCTCTTGGAGCTAAAAGATGTGACAAGGCTTTTACTGCTTCTCAGGAAAAGATTGCGTGGGCCTGACTGAATAGGATCTATGTACTCTTCCAGCTCTGAAAAAAAAAATAACGAACTCAAATATAAATATCTGTTTGTTCCCTTAAGTCTTCTTTCTGTCTATGGTGACAACAACTAGAGTACATTTCATTAGTTTTCTAAGAGAGACTGCAGCTGGGTTGGATCAGTGACCTATCTTCTAACACGTTCAAGATCTTTGTCTTTAGCTTCACTCACATGCTCACCAAAACATATGTCTACTGACATATACACCAAGGAGCTTTTGACTATCTGGTAAGGATGGGGATCACCGTATATTTATAAAAGCAGCAGATCAGCATCCAAAAATAATACCCGATTATACAGACACTTAAGGTAAGTTCATGAAGGATTAAACATACGACCACATCCCCCTGAAAAGTAAACTTGCTTAATTCCTGGTGATATAAATGGATAATGTGATCTGCCACAGGTATGATTAAAGAAATCCTAAAAGAGTTTGTTAATGGATAATCAACAAGTGAGTAAGATAAGTGTGATTGGCTGGAAAACAGCTGTTAATGAATATGACCCCCAAAAAGGGAACATGTTATAAATGAAAGCATGAGAGAGATAACTACACTAGGTTCCTGTAGCAAAAAAAGTATTTTCTCAGACCACAGGGAAAAAAGAAAAAAAACATGATCTACAATTTATACCACAGTCTACCAGGAAGAAATCAGTAGTATTATCCCTGTGTTTTTCCTTGCTAGCTTTGGTATAGATCTAGCTTAGAATATTAAGATATAGCACCCACCCACTCACCCCCTAAAAAAAAAGTAAAAGGCAAATATGAGGAAACTCCCAGAGAAAAGGAGGTACACTGGTAGTTTCTGGGCCCCCAGATCAGTCATAGAAATGGAAAGAGATGTTAAGATGTTGTCATTAGGCCCTTAAGGGAGCTCAACTTTTATTCTATTTTTATAAAAGTCATACCTTTTGATGGCTAAAAAAAAATTTAACACATTGACTCCAACACTAGAAATTTTTTTTTTCCCTTGGGGCTATGGTGTTTTATTAGGCTAAGAAATGTGTGAGTTATATATGCTTCATGAGGCATGGGCTCAAATCTAGCATCAATTTTATACAACTCAGATGGCAGTTAATATGTTAAATATCATGACCCTAATAGTAAAGTCAATGCCATTCCACTTATAAAAAGGCAAAAGCTAATGTTTGCCAGGTAATAAGCTAGTTACTACATATTAGTTTTCTAAGTAGTTATAATTTCATTCAAGAAAAGTATAGAATGAGTTATGTTCTTACAACATTATCCTCCTAAAATGGCCTTGTCTCTTCCATCTATGTAAACAGCGCCTAGCTTTTATGCTTTTGTTTTATATCTGTGTCTTCCTACCCTGCATAGGACGTACATTCCAAAAGAACACACTAAATCATTCACTGTGTCTCTGCAAAGCCTAATACGTTAGCTGGTGAGCAGAAGGCATGTGGTAAACATCTGTGAATAAATTAACATGATCACTCAAAGCCATCTTAGTCTTTGAAAGTTCTTGAAACTTTAATGAAGTTAAAATGTATAATAAAAGAAAATGTGAAGTCCTTTCATATTTTCTACAGCACTCTACAAAGAAAAATATTAGACCCTAAAAATGTATACAAATAACGTGGAACTAAAATCAAAAGGGTGGACTGAAATAGGCTAATCCCTCAACTGCATCAGTAAGAGCCCCAAATCAAAACCCTTTATGGCTCTAATTATACGTGTTAAGTGCCCAGAGAAGGAGGGAGAAAGCAGGGAGGTAAGAGGAGAGGGTGCTGTTAGAGTAGGGAACAAAGTGGAAAAGTGAGGGCTAGGAAGGGTGCCAGCTATGAGCTTATTCCCACAGGGGGTTCTGTCTCGAAGGGCAACCGAGTTTAAGAGAATCTGTTGATTAGAAATGTCCACAACAGCTATTTTCTGGAAATCAGCAGAGAGACTAATTATCAAAAATTTCTCTCCCCATAGAGAAGCACATTCTCTCCCATCCCTGTGATACCTCACTCCTCATAACCCTCTATATTGTTATATCGTTACCACCTGTGGGTTTTAAAGAAACTACTGGAGTTTGCATCGGATCGACACAGTTCCATTACTGAACTGCTACTTAAATGTATGGAATAACATTTCTTACGATGGTACCTTTAATAATTTCTCCTTTAGGCTCAGTGCCTGTAGCACAGTGGTTACAACACCAGCCACATATACCGAAGTTGGCAGGTTCAAACCCCGTCTGACCAGCTATAACAACAATAACAACTGCAACAAAAAATAGCTGGGCATTGTGGCAGGCACCTGTAGTCCTACCTATTTGAGAGGATGAGGCAAGAGAACCATTTGAGTCCAAGAGTTTGAGGTTGCAGTGAGCTGTGATGACACAACACCCTACCGAGGGTGCCATACTGAGGCTCTGTCTCAAAAAAAAAAAAAAAATTCTCCTTTATTTTGGTCACTTCGGCAGGAAAGAATAGGGAAGTTAGACCACAGCCAACAAATAGGAAGGAGAAAATGCCATCACATCAAGTAGATGGAAACAATTCCCCATTCTGTGGAAATTCCCTCCTACAACATTAGAAGGATTTTATTTATTAATTGTTTGCTTTTCAGTCTCCAAGCCACACCCTGCTGCACAAAATAACATGGCTGGGAAGATTTACTAGTCTCTCTAACACAGGGTTGATACTAGAAGAGAAGTATTAAAAAAATAAAAATGGTTAGCTAATTTTGTTTTTTAATAAGAGAGAGGAGAAATGCAATTACCCTAATCTTTAAGTTTATTACAATTCCACACTTACAGACTAAAAAGGCTGTTTACCTCTGGGCTTTAAGGAAGGAAAACACAGTTAATCTAGGAATATTTTTTAATCAAAAATCCAGTGCTAGACATGGCTAGTCTATACTATATTGGCTTTGTATATACTGTATTTTAATTATAATTCCAATTTGCCAAATTGATGCATCTTCTAAAATACAGCTCTATAAAACTTAAACTACCATCATCCCCAAGTCCTCTCTTCAATAATTCAGCCTCCTCATAGAGGAGACAGGAGGGAAAAAATTAAACAATCCAATTCTTCCCATAGGAGAAAAATATCTATCTAGCATCTGTGATTAGCTGCCATGTCTTTAAGAAAAATTATGGCAGGAAAAAGATTTAAATATCAGAAAGAAAGTTTCACCAGTCACAGCACAACCTGGAGGATTTTCTTTCAATTGGGAAGTATCAAGAAGATCTCAGAATATTTGATGTGATTTCTCTTAATACTGAAGAGAGACTGAGAAAGGCTGCAGGTCATAATATGTAAAGGAAAGGAAAAAACCAACAGGTACATAGAGACACTTTATCATCCACTGCCATAATAACACCTTGACATCAGCCCAGGTTCATTTTCTTTCTTTCTTTTTTTTTTTTAAATCATAGCTATGTACATTAATGCGATCATGAGGCACCATACACTGGTTTTATGGACCATTTGACATATTTTCATCACTCTGGATAACATAGCCTTCCTGGCATTTTCTTAGTTATTGTGTTAATATATTTATATTCTACATTTACTAAGTTTCACATGTACCCTTGTAAGATACACTGTAGGTGTAATCCCACCAATCACCCTCCATCCATCCTCACCCCTCCCCTCCCTCTCCCCTTTCCCTGTGTTCTTAAGTTACAACTAGGTTATAGCTTTCATATGAAAGCCATAAATTGGTTTCATAGTAGGGCTGAGTACATTGGATACTTTCCCTTCCATTCTTGAGATTTTTTTTTTTTCTTTGTAGAGACAGAGTTTCACTTTATGGCCCTCGGTAGAGTGCCGTGGCCTCACACAGTTCACAGCAACCTCCAACTCCTGGGCTTAAGCGATTCTCTTGCCTCAGCCTCCCGAGTAGCTGGGACTACAGGCACCCGCCAAAACGCCGGGCTATTTTTTGGTTGCAGTTTGGCCGGGGCTGGGTTTGAACCCACCACCCTCGGTATATGGGGCCGGCGCCCTACCGACTGAGCCACAGGCCCCGCCCTATTTTTTTTTTTTTATTAACCCATAGCTGTGTACATTAGTATGATCGTGGGGCACCATACACTTGGTTCATAGATCGTTTGACACATTTTCATCACATTAGTTAACATAGCTTTTGTAGCATTTTCTTAGTTATTTTGCTAAGACCTTTACATTCCACATTTACTAGGATTCACATATGCCCTTGTAAGTTGCACCGCAGGTGTAATCCCATTAATCCCCCTCCTTCCCCCTCCCTCCCTTCCTTTTCCCCTTTCTCCCTATTCTTATGTTATAACTGGGATATAGCTTTCATGTGAAGGTCCTACATTAGTTTCATAATAAGGGTGAGTACATTGCGTACTTTTTCTTCCATTCTTGAGACACTTTACTAAGAAGAATATGTTCCAGCTCCATCCATGTAAACATGAAAGAGGTAAAGTCTCCATCTTTTTTAAGGCTGCATAGTATTCCATGGTGTACATATACCACAATTTATTGATCCATTCGTGGATCGATGGGCACTTGGGCTTTTTCCATGACTTAGCAATTATGAATAGGGCTGCAATAAATATTCTGATACAAATATCTTTGTTATGGTGTGATTTTTGGTCTTCTGGGTATATGCCCTGAAGGGGGATTACAGGATTGAATGGCAGATCTATTTTTAGATCTCTAAGTGTTCTCCATATCTCTTTCCAAAAGGAATGTATTAATTTGCGTTCCCACCAGCAGTGCAAAAGTGTTCCCTTTTCTCCACATCCACGCCAACATCTCTGGTCTTGGGATTTTGTGATATAGGCTAGTCTCACTGGAGTTAGATGATTACTCAAAGTAGTTTTGATTTGCAATTCTCTGATAATTAAAGATGTATCTCAAGGAAATAGACATTCTTGAGATACTTTACTAAGAAGAATATGTTCTAGCTCCATCCATGTACACATGAAAGAGGTAAAGTCTCCATCTTTCTTTAAGGCTGCATAATATTCCATGGTGTACATATACCACAATTTATTAATCCATTCATGGATCGATGAGCATTTGGGCTTTGTCCATGACCTAGCAATTATGAATTGGACTGCAATAAACATTCTGGTACAAATATCTTTGTTATGATGTGATTTTTGGTCTTCTGGGTATATACCTAGTAGAAGAATTATAGGATTGAATGACAGATTTATTTTTAGATCTCTAAGTGTTCTCCAAACATCTTTCCAAAAGGAATGTATTAATTTGCATTCCCACCAGCAGTGTAGAAGTGTTCCCTTTTCTCCACATCCACGCCAACATCTCTGGTCTTGGGATTTTGTGATATGGGCTAATTTTACTGGAGTTAGATGATATCTCAAAGTAGTTTTGATTTGCATTTTTCCGATGATTAAGGATGATGAGCATTTTTATTGTCTTTCAAAACTCTATTATCTGACTCCTTGAATGACAGCATGTAGAGTAAAGAAGGCTTACCAGGGAAGAGAGTGCAGTTGGCACCAATTAAGAGAAGAACCCATTACTCCCAAATACTCATAAATCCTGAGCTCTGTACAAGTGAATCAACCAGATCTTTAATGTTCTCAACAGAAATTCATATGTGAATTCTTACATATGAGGTATCTAGATTTTATGTTTGTTTACTTATTTATTTATTTATTCATTTATTTATTTTTCGAGACAGAGTCTCACTGAGTGGCCCTTGGTAGAGTGCCGTGGCATCACAGCTCACAGCAACCTCAAACTCTTGGGCTTAAATGATATTCTTGCCTCAGCCTCCCATGTAGCTGGGACTGCAGGCACCCGCCATAATGCCCAGCTATTTTTGTTGTTGTTGTTACAGTTGTTTAGCTGGCCTGGGCTGGGTTTGAACCCACCACCCTCAATGTATGTGGCTGGCACCATAAACTCTGTGCCATGGTGCCAAGTCGGTATCTTAGTTTTAGATGCCTGCTTATCACAACCAAGGTCACACATGTACCACATACCTGAGAATGATTAGCAATGCTCTGGTTTGAAAATGATAATCCACTAGTGCCGATATTCATTATGAAATATGAATATGCCTTTTGAATTACTGAAGCACAACATTAACTCTCTTGGTGAATGGGTGGGAGGGAGAAAGCAGACGATGCTGCTACACATCAACATACAGCACACACATGAGTTAGGAATGCACCAAAGTAGCATTTGAGGGCCCCTGGAAACCTGGGGCTGCATGGAGCCACTTCTGAAGGAAAGTCATAAATACGGACTTAGAGCCACTTTAAAGTCACCAATGATTAAAGCGGACTAGATTATCTAGCCTATTGTTAAGAAAAGAGGTTTGGCAAGTATACTTAACACTCCAGTCCAAAAAAACAAAAACAAAAAAAAGTATAGAAACAGACGCCTGAGCTACCGAGTGGCTGGGAGGAGGACGGCTCACATTCATGTCACTTGGAAATCACAGTGTGATTGGCAGATGTCCGTCACAGCTGCTGTGTGGGAGAAATCTGCCTCACAGACAGAAGAAAACATCCCTACTTACACCAAATGGAGCTGAACTTGACTGGGCATTCTGATTACACAGTTCCCTGAAGCAGTAACTAAAAGGAAGAAGAAGGCCCATGGCAATGATCTGAGAGCAAAACTTCTCTGCTTCTTCTGGAGGCCCATAAATACTCTCCAACAGAGTTCGCCCTAAGGACGAAACTCAGTCATTAGAGGGAGTTTTGGCAGGTCCCCGGCTCCGGCTCTCCCAGAGGAAGAAGGCCTGGTAAACACTGCCGGGGAGCAACACCGTTTCCATGGTGACTGACTGCAACAGCAAGCCTGGAAACCTTGCAGAAGACGCTGCAGTCTGTGACCAGAGATGTCACAGAGGGAAGGGAGATCTGGTTTGCTCTCCTGTCTGCCAAAGCCCCCTGCCTCAAAAGAAAATGGGCCACATTAGGGGCTGTAATCTTCCAACAAAGAAACCCCCCAACCCTTTTGGATAGTTTGGGTGGGAGGGAGGTATTTGTTTGTTTGTTTGTGTTTTTTGAGATGGGAGGTCTTGCTATGTTGCCCAGGCTGGCCTTGAATTCCTGGGCGCAAGTGATCCTCCTGCCTCAGCCCCAGGAGCAGCTGGAACTACTGGCATTTGCCACGGTACCCAGCTCCCTTTTGGATTTAATTGGTAAAACCACTATTTTGGTTAAATACAGGGTTTCTGGATTTAACTTGGGATCCAAAAGGTTAAACCTTTCTGGATTTAATTGCAGATGATTTTCTAAGGAAGCATTTAGTTACCCACCATGCAACCATTCTGGCTCAGAAATTTCAGGGACTAACATTCACAATCTCAGGTCTGGACCTTGGGAGGGGACAGAGAATGAGGAATTGGGGTGACCGGCAAAGGCACTAACCCGTGAGAGGTGAGGAGGGCGGTCCAGCAAAAACAGTCGCCTGAAAAGAGAAGTGACAGAAAAACTAAAATTTTTCCTGTATGTTCTTTGGAAATATAACTCTAGGTCCAAATGTAAGTTTGCAATTATTTTCCTTAAAGAGAGGCACAATGAGAAGACAGTGGCTGAGGACCCCAGGGGACCTGGGTCCACCTAGACCAAGGGTTATCAATCTTCCCTGCACCTAAGGACTGGCGAGGGAGGACAGAATTGCTGGCAGTGGGGCCCGGGCATCAGCATTTTACTGGTCACCAGTTGGTTCTATTGTTAGCCATGGGTTCTATCCCTAATCCAGTTTTGACACCACTATGTCTCTAACCTTCAGAAATTTATGAAGTTGGTTTCCATGTTCATAAACTAAGGCAGTAGAAAAAGAAAATTTCTAGGGCTCCATCTGGGGCCACAAGTGTTCCTCACTTTTTGCCCTGTCGGTACACTTCCTTCTAATTAGATTCTAGATTCTAATCTAAAATTTAGATTAACGACACTCATCCAAAAGAGCCTTTAGTTATCTCCTTCCACACTCTTGGAATCCTTCACCGCTGCTTTGTATACTTACTTATTTTTATTAATTAATTAATTATGCAATAATTTTCTTAATGTTTCCGTTCCCCACTAAAACATAACCCCACTGATGGCTGCCATCTGTATTGCAACCCTGACTACTTGCTCATGTAAACTCCACACGTGACTTTAGGGTTTCTGCATGAATGCAATGCTGTGATAGATTCATTCCCATCGTGGTCAGAACTAGAAATGAAATACCAGTCTTATACCATCCAACGTTTTATGCAAAGGGCCCAATCATAAGTATTTTAGGCTTTGTGGGCCATATAAGGTCTCCTTTGCATCTTTTTCACTGGTTTGGTTTGGTTTTGAACAACTTTGAAAATGTATAAACCTTTCTTAGCTTAGGGCTGTGCAAAACCAGGCCAGGTCTATATTTTAGTTACAACCACTAAATTTCAAATGTATGAATGTTTCCTTCTATCAGGACACTGGTCATGCAGTGTTTATGTCTCTTTCTATTTCTGTCTGTAAAACAAAACTAATCTAAAAACTCATCTTTCATATCTGGAGTGACAAAGCAGGACAAGAAAAGCCTCTATTGTCACCAATCTTTCAAGTCTTTACAGAATATTCCTTGGTCTCCTAGGAATTGCAAGGGGGATAAGGATTTTTCTTGTATAGAAATTCAGTTTGCTGGCATCTAACTGGAACTAAATATCTAGGAAACAAGTAAGCATCCCTTAGTCCCCAAGTGAGTATTCTCATGATAGTATATCCATTGTATTCATCTTGTGGAATGACTGGGAATAGTCCTAAAACTAATTAGTTCAACCCACCACTCAGATACCATGTAGAACTGAAACTAAGGGAAACAGGATCTTGCTTGTGTATGAGTGTGACAGGGTAAATGTATAAGTGCAAATCAAGCCAAAATGCACCAGAGGGGGCTACCAAACAGTGTGCACACGAGACAGCAGTCAGCAGAACAAGTACATGACACATTTTTAAAACACCAAAATGGAAAGTTTTCTTTTTCTTTTTTTTTTTTTTTTTCAAAATGGAAAATTTTCATCCCAAGATTATAACGAGTACTAAGACATGAGAGCTGACTTTGGTGAGAATTTGCTAGGACAGTGCATAAGACAAAGAGGTGTGGTAGTTTCCCCCATGTTCTCCTGTTTTAACAGCCCAAGACTTCTACCTAGGGACCTTAAAGGATGTGGTGTATGGTAGACAACCAGCTGCACCAGTGGTACTTCTGGAAGAAACTGAAACATCATGTGTAGCAATATAAGGGGACACTTTCAGCCAGGCCCGGCAGCTCACACCTGTAATCCCAGCACTCTGGAAGGCCCTGCCAAGTGGACTGCTTGACCTCAGGAGTTTGAGACCAGCCTGAGCAAGAGCAAGACCCTGTCTCTACTAAAAATGGGAAAAAAACTAGCCAGGTGTTGTGGCACGTGGCTGTAGTCCCAGCTACTGGGGAGGCTGAGGCAAGTGGGTCACTGGAGCCCAATGGTTTGAGGTTGCTGTGAGCTATGATGCCACAGCACTCTACTGAGGGTGACAGAAAGAGGCTCTGTCTCAGAAAAATAAAAATAAAAAAAAAAAAACATTGCTCAAGCAGTAGTTTGCTGTGATCCAAAGTGACAAACGATCTATGAACCAAGTGTATGGTGCCCCACGATCATACTAATGTACACAGCTATGGTTTAATAAAAAAAAAAAGTGTCTGGACACTAATGACAACCCTTTGAGCACCTCTTATAATTGCAGAAATCAAACGTGACATGTATTCATCATTTTTTGCCAGAATATATTGAGCATAACAATTTTAACACAGTTTTCTCCCTTCTTAGAATGTGTACCCTCTGCAGTTCACCTCCTGACTCTCAGTCCCACAGTCTCCCTCTATGCCTACTGTCATTCCTGTGGCCCTGACACCCCCACAGAGAGCAAACCAACACCCAGGAGATGCCTCGTCCCAGACCCTGAGCCCTTGCCTCTAGCCAGCATTTCCTCCATCCCAAAAGAGCTACCTATGCCACATCCTCCAGCTGGTCACTATCAGGAGCTGTACCTCCTCCAGAAGATGGATTTCAAAGCTTACTTCAAATGCTCCACAGGCTTTCTGTCATCCTCAGTGTAAAATCAGAAATCTCACCATGACTCAGGAGCCCCCACTTCTCACTCACAACCACGGTCCCTCATTCCACACTTGCTCTCGCCCACGGGCCCCTCCTCCTCAAACACACTGAGCTCACTCTTACCTCACAGCATGTCACACTAGAACATTCTTCCCCAGACAGCTCCATGGCTCCCTGGGTCCTCCATCTCATGCAGGCCTCTGCTCAACTGTCACTTCCACTGAGAGAAGTACCTGATCAACTGTCCTTTCTAAAAAACCATCCCTGGTCTCTCACTCCCATTATCAGCCTTACTCTTCAGTAAGCTTTAGCCCTTGAATTAATGGAGCCTATGGTCTATCTCCTACTCCTGGAATGTAAACTCCAATCCTGTAGACCCTAATGTTTACCATCTTTTACCCAGGACCTTCAGGAGTACCAGGCAAAGGGTAGATGATCTACTATTTTGTTGATCATCAGTGAATCAATCTATGTACAAATGCCTGAATGGAAACTCTAATTCTGGACCACCACCTTCTATCCTTTAAGCCCTCACTCTGGAAACCGTTCAAAAGCTCCATCCACCACACTGACCTTGAATCAGTCATCCTTACCCGCTGTTGCATGATCCATCACCCTTGTCATTTCCTTCCTTACCAGCCTAATTTCCATGTTCTATTACTATAATTAAACACTTCAAACATTTCAATTCCCTAATCCCTCTCCCCTCCAACAGCTTTGTCTGAAGAAACCACAACTTGTTTCAAACTGTCCATCCACTTTCTCTTTGCCTGCACCTGAGCAGCTGAACACTGCAAAAGACAGACACACGCGTGTCGCCTGCTTTCACTTTGCAGTCACAGCTATCCACCTCAGGGAAGCCCAGCACCCATCAGCTTCCTCATCTAAACTCCCACTCTCCAATACAAATTTGATACAATATCCTCACAAACTGACTTGCTCTTTCCAATGAGGGCATAATCTTCTAAAATAATTTATTGAGAAAACAGAATAGACCAACTGCAAATATGCAAAACCACCTGTGCTTGGCTTCTCTGCCATTTTCCTCACAGTGGAAACTGGCCCTGTTACAAACAAGAACAGGTTTTCCCCTGTGTTTTGAATCAAATTTTTTGTTGCATGCTCAAGATCTCACTTCCTTAGCTATCCCTGAAATGTAACACCACTCTCTTCCATGAATGTTCCTAGGATCATACAAACATACTTTAAATAAAAACCCTTCCTTGAGCCTGTAGGACTCCCCACTCCCAGCTACTGTCCTAGCATAAGGCTTCCCTTCACATCAAGATTACTAACTGGGGCTGTATACAGTGGCTCATGCCTTTAATCCCAGCAACTCAGGAGGCTGAAGCAGAAGGATTGCTTGAGGCCAAGAGTTCAATAGCAGGCTGGGTAACACAGCAAGACCCCTATATCTACAAAAAATAAGAAAAATGAGCCAGTGTGGTGGCATGAACCTGTAGCCCTAGCTACTCATGAGGATGAGGCAGGAGGATCATTGAGTAGAAGTTCCAGGTTCCAGCTAAGACCATGCCACTGTACCCCAGCCTGGGTGACAGAGAAAGACCTATCTCTAAAACAAAACAAAACAAAAACAAACAAACAAACAAAAAAACCCTACCTATGTTTGCAAAACAACAGAAACTAGTGGTCAACATGCTACTGATAACATTTAACTACTCCCAAAAGCACTTTCCTCTCATTTCCATAATATTCCCTTCTCCTATTTTCCCTAATTATCTGACCATTTTCTCTCATCATTCCTTTACTGGATTCTCTACCCAAAATGTCAGTGTACAACTGCTTTCTGGCTGATCCCATGGCTTATTCCAGTGATTTCCACCTTGTGTGCCATGAGAGGGTACTAGATATTCCACAAAATTTTTAAAGATCATTAGTTAAATTATTATGTTTCTTTGAGATAGAGTCTCTGTCATCTTTAGTAGAGTGCCATGGCATCATAGCTCACAGCAACCTCAAACTCTTGGGCACAAGCAATCCTCCTGCCTCAGCCTCCCAAGTAGCTGGGATTGTAGGTGCCCACCGTAAGGCACAGCTACTTTTTAGAGACAGGGTGATGCTCTTGCTCAGGCTGGTCTCAAACTCCTGAGCTCAGTCAATCCACCCACCTCAGCCTCCCAGAGTGCTAGGATTACAAGCATGAGTCACTGAGCCTGGCTTAGTTAAATTATTTTTGAAAAAAGTTCAAAGCACAATAAGAATATTCTTTTATTTGTTCTTGATTGACATAATTTAAGTGTGCTGTGGAAGTTTAACTATAGATTCAAGTCTGCCAGGAGATAAAAAAAGGTTGAAGAACACTGGCTTCTTCTCTCAACTATTTCTCTATTCTCTCCTATAATCCTACCCCTTTCCTTGAAACAGCAAACCTTTGTGGGTGCATCAACCAACAGAGCAAGGAAAAAGTGACTCCAGACATTGACAGAGCACCCAGGGCTGCTCCATGAAGACCCTGAAGAACAGCAGGAAGACTGAAGAAGATGAGCATTCAGAGAACCCACCAAATCAGTAGTGAGTTTACCAATTTTTTCCCCTTTGATATTCTTCAATCTGGATTTAAAGCAACCAATAACCCACAAGTAGACATCAACACTGCCAAAGAAACCTAAAGGAAAACCCTGGCAGTGTGTGTCAGTGATCTTTCAAAAACTTACCTCTTTCCCCAAGAAATTCAACTTTGCAAAAGCTACTCCAGGTAAGTACTTGGAGGTATAGTCAAAGAGTGATGTACCACAGGATTATTGTAACAATTAAATGAGATAGTGCTATGAAGTACTTAGCACAGTTCCTGGCATAGTAATAAATGGATTATTCATAACAAGAAAATTAAAAGAAGCTAAAATGCCCAATAATAAAGACATAGTTTAAAGAGCAAAAGTTAGCTTTAAATACTTGGTGGCTAACTATACAGCTGTTAAAATCATGCCATTATGGAAATAATAATGACTTACTTGATTTAAAAATATTTAATACATTAAAAGGAATAGGAAAATAAAATATTGGATGTCCCCAGAGAATGCTCGGGCACTCATCATTTCTAACTAAAGGG
This sequence comes from Nycticebus coucang, assembly GCF_027406575.1. Classification (NCBI taxonomy): domain Eukaryota; kingdom Metazoa; phylum Chordata; class Mammalia; order Primates; family Lorisidae; genus Nycticebus; species Nycticebus coucang. The sequence continues at coordinate 32,695,033 of NC_069805.1, read as the reverse complement.
AAGAAGAAATAATAAAGTATTTGTCCTGTCTTTCCAGTATGAATTGTATTTCAGGGTAATAACACATACCTAGTGAAAAAGAAAAGTTTTTAATATGAAAAAGTTCCAGCTCAATAGTGCAAAGGAAATGACAGAATCAGAAAATCACTTTGGAATCCCTAATGAAATAATGGGTCTCCTTAATGAACAGTAAGTGGATGGAAAACCCATTACAGAAAAGGTCAAATGGAACACTTGCAAAGAAAGGGATCAAGCTGTCATCCCCAAACTCAGGGATCACTCACAGCTTCAAAATAATTGAGAAACCCAGAAATGGGTGGCCCCAGCTGTGGAGAATCATAAAGTACACAGCAACCCCCATCAAGCCCTCATGTCCCCAGCCCCTGTGACAAAAGAGAAGGGAGTTGAGCGTGAATTAAATCAGGTGGCCTGTTGTCTCTAACTTCCCCTTTTAGGATATCAGACAGTTCTGAAAATGGACTTGATTCCAGATAATATTAAACAGCTAATTATATCTGCATTCAATACTACAAATAATGACATTGTGACATATTTTTATAAAGTACTTTTACAAGACACATACTGAAATATTTGATATCAAAACAACATGAGGTCTGGGGGTTGTTTCAAATTCTTCCACAATAAAGCAGGTGGCGAGAGTAAGACCAGAAGAAAGGGGAACAGGGATGTGAACTAGTAAGGCATTGTTAGTATTGATGGTTACGAAAGCTGAGCGATAGGTACATCAACTTCATTGTACTACTGAGGGTATGTTCAACTTTCATTATAAAATATCTTAAATCATGTTATTAAAAATAGTTAACGGCAGAGAAACCTGTGACAAAACTATTATGAAAATATCAAGGTTGAGGGCAGTGCCTGTGGCTCAAAGAAGTAGGGCGCCAGCCCATGTACCGGAGGTGGTGGGTTCAAACCCACCCTCAGCCAAAAAAAACTGCAAAAAAAACAAAACAAAATATCAAGTTTGAAAAGCTAAACCCAAAGGTGGGTTTCTGATTTTGCAAAAACAAGAAATATGAAGGCAGCTTTTTTTTTTTTTTTTGTAGAGACAGAGTCTCACTTTATGGCCTTCGGTAGAGTGCCGTGGCTTCACAGCTCACAGCAACCTCCAACTCCTGGGGCTTAAGCGATCCTCTTGCCTCAGCCTCCCGAGTAGCTGGGACTACAGGCGCCCGCCACAACGCCCGGTTATTTTTTTGGTTGCAGTTTGGCCGGGGCCGGGCTTGAACCCGCCACCCTCGGCATATGGGGCCGGCGCCTTACCGACTGAGCCACAGGCGCCACCCATGAAGGCAGCTTTTTAAAAAGTCAAATCATGATGGTAGAAACATAAAAAGGTTTTATATATCTATATCTATATCTATGAACATGCATGGTAGCTGGACTATACTGAACTCCCTTTCCATAATTTAACCAGGTCAGGACAGAGACATGAACTTTTGCTTCCTGCAATTGACAACAGGATTTATCAGGACCGCTCACCAACCAAACAGGGTGCCTTAAATTCAACCTCACTTCTCAAACTGTACAAACTGTCTGGCAGAGACCAGGAACTAGAGGCTCCCCGGTTCCCTCTGGCACCCCCTCCCCACCCTACCACACAGACATAAAGCTCAACGTGTCCTGTCTCCTAACTCCCAGTCTTCCCGCTGTACTCCTTGATCAAAACGCAGTTTGCAGGCCGATGTGTGGATGACACCCACAAATGAAAATAACTGGCCCTGGAGTAAGTGTCCACTATTGAAACCTTCATTTTACCTCATATTTGCATTCATTTATTCAATTTATTCACTGAACTCTTAGTCTATGCAAAACAGGTCTAAGTTAACTTGTCAAAAACCTCTCTGCTGCATGTGTAACTAAAAAACCACTGCAGGAGAGCAGCTATTTCATTTTCAACTGCAAGGAGGCCAGTTTCTGGGGTCAAGGCCACAGGGTCAGCCTGGGAAACCCCTCAGGAGCACACACTGTCTCAGAGTTATTTATCAGGAAAATACAGGTGGAATCATGTATAAAGGAAGAACTAGGCTTCCCCACTTCCAGGGGAATGAGCCTGTCACAGCCACCCTGACACTAAAACTTGAGAAAATTCTCCAAAGCTGATAAAATCATGTCAGCATCACAGACTGCTATAAACTTACTCAGCATATGAAAACTAGTTTCTGTTGAATTTATAGCTATGTAAAGACAAGCACCAGAGAGGGGCAAAGTTTCACCAGCTCTTTCTACTCCATCCCTCTCTCCACTCAAACAAAAGACCCAGTGGGACGGACGGTGTTTCTGTCCTTCAAACCCAGCTCTCTCTTAATTAGGAAATGCAGGCTCAGGGATGTCAGGCATCTGGCCAAGATAACACTATCTTTACCCAAAAAAGGCTTATTTCATTTAACACACACATTGCATATTATAGCTCTAACATACAGCCTGAAGAAATCGCAACTATACACTCATACATAATTCTTTCATTTTTTTTATAGATTGGAAAGTGTTGGTTATTTTCTGCCCATTCTTTTCCATGAAAACATGTGGACTCTATCACTAGACCTCGTGAAGTGGCTGCAGGCTAGGATCCACAGTTTGCACTTAGAATGAACTTAGGCCAACTGTGGGCCTATGCAAGGTACTCAACCTCTCTCTTACCCCTGTTTCCTCATCTATAAAGTGGAAATAATCATCCTTATGACCTCCCAGGATTACTGTGAGAATTAAATGAAACTATTTTTGAAACAGACTTAAAACACAGTGCCCAATAAATGTTACCTGTTATTATTATTATTGCTGTACTTCAAATACTTTGTGTGTGAACTACAAATAAAAATTTGGTTCAGTTTTTAAAAAAAGAAAACCACAAATTGGTTCTAAGAGCATTTGAAAACATTTAATAAGAAGCAAGAAAATTGTAGATTAAAATACCTTAACCCACCAAGTTTTTTTGTTTATTTATATTCAGTAAATTTTAACAATAAAATAAAGTAATATTTAACACATTGCTGCTAGAATTATTAACACCAACTTTAAAAATGGATTATTTGTTTTTACTATGTCTATTAACTTCATGTTAAAACTAATATCCTTTCAATGTCACAGAACTTATTAATTATTAATGCCTTCCAATTATTTCTGTACTAATCCCCTCCCCCTCTTCCTAACAGTTTTCCACTCCATAGCTAACAAAAGGTAAAGGAGGTGAAATCGGCTTTTCAGTCACACACTAGCCACAAATCCTCCTCTTACCTTAAGAAGCAAAAATTACAAGGCTAGATGAACATGGAAATAGCACTTAGGGGGAAAGTCAGCAAATTACACGATTTCCCATCACAACAAATACTGCAATTCTCTCCTACAATGAAGTGAAACCATCTGTCCCTCCACTAGAGCTCTACTGGGCCTGTGACCAGTGACATTGTAAAAAATAGGAGACATTTATTTGGACAAAAGAGCAATACAATGTAAAAGGCATTTCCGCACCTACTGTCAGCTCTGTGAGGCACACAGAGCAAGGATTTATCATGACAATTTCAAAGAAACTAACCAAGGAATGAAAAGGTTCTAGAATCAGCCCAAAGTCATAAGACCGGAAAGTAGCAGTGCCAAAATTGGATGCACATTCTGCTCCTCTAATTTTTATTCTGGGGATCTTCTACTTCTGAGTCAGCCAGCAACTCGGTGAAAAGCTTCTGACCAACTTTCTGCATTAAGTGATGAAAGAAAAAGACCCTGCAGTCTGCGCCCTGCAGGGCTAACAAGCTAGTTACAATGACCAAAGATCCAAAAGGAACATTTTAAAAGCATTCTGTTTAGAACACACCGCCTTAATTAAACATCCTTAGTGGAAAGGGGGTAAAGATGGCAGAGGACAAAGACAAAATATAACCAATGACTTAGGAATCCATCATACGCCAAAGAATGTCTTAGGTCCATAAGAGGGTAAAATCATGAAGAAAATATGCTCCCAGCCCTTAACCAATGATAATACAGTAAGCCCATGTTGGTGGCACACTCTTAAAGCAGACATGCAGAGTATAGGCATCCTGACTGGTGACAAAACAGAACATGGGGAGTCCCTGGATCTTTCCCCATTTGCCTGAGACAGTAAATTCTCCAAACAGGAATAGAATCTTTTAATAAAGAAATCTCCTTGGAAACAATAGGAGTCCTCCCAGTAAATTCTCCAAACAGGAATAGAATCTTTTAATAAAGAAATCTCCTTGGAAACAATAGGAGTCCTCCCAGTGGCCTTGCCACTGGCCTTAAGATGCATATAACTTTTCTGTTCTTATTGATCATGAAGACTAACAATTTTTGTCACTATGTTACTTTCAATCTTCCAAATTTTAGAGCCAAAAGAAATATTACAGATCATTTAGCTCAAACCCCTCATTTCTCCTGTTAAAAAAAAAAAAAAATCAAGCCCCAAATAGTTGCACAATATGTTTAAAGTTATAGAAGTGTGGGGTTGCACTGAGTTTTATCTCCTATAGTAACTTCACGTTTAATCATGTTTTAAATTTATGTTTTAATGGCCTGGAAATAGATCATTGATATTTTTTTTCATTCAGTGAATTTTCTTAGTGGTTGAAGTATACACAATAGTTACTGTATTTTAAAAGGTATTAACTCAGTTTTCTATTTCTTCTAGACCAATATATCTTATGCAAAATGAGAATTAAAACGGATGTCTTGGTATGTAAAACTTTTCTCTGATTGTATAGCTCAGACATATCTCTCAAATAAATTTCCCCTGAAATCCCACATTATCTATCAATTGAAACATTGGAGGAAATAGGCAGCTTACAAACAAATCTATAATTAGACATTGATGATAACTGCTGAAGTTTATGTCAGCAAATACAGAGATATCACATATTATATATCACAAGCAAATCTATAATTAGACATTGATGATAACTGCTAAAGTTTATGTCAGTGAATACAGAAATATCACATATAACATATCACACCTACTGATAGTCTATGTTGACTAAATAAGAAAAATTCATAGAAACAGAGGCCCAAGTACAATCAAATAGGAAAAAAACAGAAATTAACAAGTCTAGTTTTAGATACAAAATGCTTTAAGTTTTTCAGTAACAGAAAGACTCTGACAAGGGCACAAGGGAACTCAAGCCTCTGGCCCTCCCAAGCAACCAACATACGATCCAGGCCCAGCACAACCCCGCAAAAAATCAGGGTTTAAACTTGGTGTCCTGTGCTATCTGTAAACTGACACTTTGGACATCACTCCCATAGCTATGTGGTCTCTAACGGTTTTACTTGTTAATGGGTGTTATGTGAAGTCAAAAAAACATGTCAGTGAAGGTGAAAAGTGTATTGTCTGCCGTTTAACTAAAATTGTACACTGCACTTACAAAGCTGTTCTATAATACAGTAAAACTATGTTACAATAAAACTATGCTACAGTAAATGAAGTTTATTTCCTGTGAATTAGTATATTTCAATATTAATATCCAGTGAATACGGAGTTTATGGTACGGTATAGTAGGTATGGTATGGTATGGTTGTTATGAGGTATAGAATTAGTTAGGCCTATTTTTAATAGTAACTTTTCTAGCAACTAAAAGCTACATTAATGCAGAATCTACCAATCCCCATGGTGCCCCCAGATAAAAGAAAAATTACTGCCTAGTTGTATTGTAAATGTCATGGCAAGTTCAAGAGTGGATAACTTTTAAGACCACAATGTAATTAGCCCAAATTCATGCAAAATGACCTATCAGGGGTCCTCAAACTATGGCCCGCGGGCCACATGAGGTGGTGTGATTGTATTTGTTCCCATTTTGGTTTTTTACTTCAAAATAAGATATGTGCAGTGTGCATAGGAATTTGTACATAGTTTTATTTTTTTTTTTAAACTATAGTCTGGCCCTCCAACGGTCTGAGGGACAGTGAACTGGCCCCCTGTTTAAAAAGTTTGAGGACACCTGAACTCTCCTAGATGGCTGACAAGCTGATTGAAGTCAGTTCCTATCAGTGGTTATCAGCTGCGCTTAGTTAAGCTTTATCACCCAAGTGTCCCAGCCCCTGCTTTCATACTTAGCTGTCTCTTATTCCAACATTTGACCCATTAAGAGCTTTGGGACCTTGGCCTCTTACAAGGGGCTGAAGGGAAAAGATTTCCACTTTGGAGTTGGTATCTGTGGCTCAAGGAGTAGGGTGGCAGCCCCATATACTAGAGGTGGCTGTTCAAACCCTGACCCAGCCAAAAAACAAACAAACAAAAAAACTGCAACAACAACAAAAAAACCCAGAAAAGATCCCACTTCAGATTCCTGCTGGTAGGGGGTGGTGACCCTGCCTGTGGGCACCAAAGTCTTTCTATCTTGTCCCCTGTCTAGTAATGGGACCAGGTGTCAGGGAATGGGATTTACTGGGTGTCAGAGGATGGGATTGAAGGCACCTCACAGTGGTAGGAGGGACACTGAGGGAGGTCAGGTGGCTATCATGGAAGGAGCAAGAAGCCCGACCAAGGGGATTGTGATGGTGCCTTTTTGAAGAGGGACAGTGCTAAGCCCTTGGAGTACCATGACATGTTGTAGGGTTGTCTGGACAACTTCAGAGATAAAAGATTTTAAAAGTTTAATAACATAAGGAAATGAAGGACAAGTAAAAACTATAATTATAATGGGGACTATAAAGGGTCCTAGCACGGACCACAGCATTTGCCAAAATGCAAGTCATCAAGACTTCATTCTACAAGCTTTTTTATTATTATTAAATTATAGCTGTGTACATTAATGTGATCATGGGGCATCATACACTGGTTTTATATACTTGATTTTAGTCAGCCATGGTGACTGACTTTTTAGAGTTCAGAGTTGGACGATAATAAATTTGTGCTGTTTCAAAAAAAAAAAAAATGTAGGTTATCCTGAGGATAGTTTGCTCCAGCAGCTCTGTCTGACTTTCTCTTGACGACCTTGACAATAGACTACTATAGTTGTCTTGGCTGGTTTCAGAATACCCTGTAATAATTGAAGGATTCCACAATGATGGTTAATGGGGGAACTGTCTGTTGTCAATAATCTCTGCTCCTTCCAAATGGCAGCAGGTGCGTGAAGGATGAGGAAGGCCTACTCGGAGTCTGTGTAGAGGTTAATTCCCTTTTCCCTTCCCAGCTCTAAGGTTCTTATGAGAGCAATTAATTTGGCCTGTGGGGCCGAAGTGTTGAGGGCCAGAGGTCTCATTTTTATACCACCGTTAAGGCTGACGATAACATATCCTGCCTTTCAGATGTCATCCAGCAGGAAGCTGCTGCCCTCTGTATGTTATTTCTCATCTGTCCAATGGGGTGCCTCCTAAGTTTGGTCTGTTAGAATACACTTGTTTTATAGTTTCTATACGGAAATGTGTCAAGCTGGTGAGGGTTTCCATGGGCATGGTGCTGGCCAAATTTAAAGTCTGGCACATTTTCAGACTGATTTCTGGAGAGGCCAGAGGACCTGGTATAATGTAACATGTCCTTCTCTTGGCCAATGGTGACATTTTGTTTCTATGACCCCTTGCACAGGATGGAGAGTTCTGACCTCTGGGATCATCCTCAAGGCCAACTTGTGGCCTCTTTAGCCAACAGGGCTATGGTCAGTAGAGCTCTTCAGCACCCAGGCCAGCCTGTGGCCACTGATTCCAACTGCTCAGGGAAGTAGGCATGGGTCACGGGCCTGTTCCAGAGTCTGGGTGAGCACACTCAGAGACATCTGTCTTTCTGTGGTAAACAGAATGAAAGGCTCATTTAGGTCAGAGGTCCCTAACACTGGGGTAGCTGTTACAGACCTTTGTTTTGGAGCTCCTGTTGTTGCTCTGGTCACCAATTCAAGAGCTTGGTGTCAGATACTTTGTAAAGTTACATATAAGGATTTTGGCATGATACTGAAACTGGGAATCCAAATTCTGCAAAATCCAGCCATTCCTCAAAATGTCCAGCCATTTCTGGGCTTGTGAAGGGCCAAGTAGTAAAACGGCCTCTTTTTTATTTATTTATTTTTTTTAATTTTTATTTTGTATGTGTGTGTGTGGACAGAGAATGCTGGATCCCAAGTGCCTGGATCTGTTGTAAGGATATTTGGGCTTTTGCTTTAGAGACCCTATATCCTCTTTTGCCTAGAAAGTTAAGAATCTGGACAGTATTGTTATCACATAAATTTTTGGTAGGATTATAGATAAGAATGCCATTTGTATATTAAAGAACAGCCCCTTATGGAAGGAACAACTCTCTTAACTTCTTAGCCAGGGCGTTTCCAAAAAGGTGATAACTGTTTTTAAATCCTTGGGGAGAAGCATCAGGTATGCTGTTGTGAGAATCCAGTATTCAGATCACTCCACTTGAAAGCAAAGAAAAACTGGGAAGCACCTTTGCATTCTCTCCATGATACACATGACCATGTGGTCCCTGAGTCCGTCTCCATGCGGTCCCCATTAGCAGTCCCTGTTAGGATCTGAAAGTGAATACCTGCCATTCCCACGTGGTTCTGGAGACATCAGGAAGCATTCAAGATGTCTGCTAGGGCCCAGATGCACATTCTCTTCCTTAGGTGCAACAGTGAGAAAGAATTTCATTAATATCCCTAAATGAGATCAAAGGAAAGGATCAGGCTTTGAATTGTTCAGTAAACTTTCCTGGATCCACAAGAAACTGGCCAAGGCTAGCCTGGTACTGTAAAGTTCTGACACAGAAAAAGGAACATGTACTCTGGTGGCGCCCCTTGGCCAGTGGCCATCTCCAGTAAAGGGCACGGGAGTCCAGAGCCCAGCTTACAGCCAGGAAGTTGAGGATACTAGTGGGTTGGGTGGGGATTTGGGGCAGAGGCTGGAATTTCCTGAAGGGGTCCTCACCCCTGTTTTGGAGGCTCCAAATTGGCTCTGGAGTTTTCCGAACTGGAGGAGAAGGTGCAAGTTTAGGTCATAAGAAAGGAATATCTCCTGGGGGTGGTGACTCACACTTGTAATCCTAGCACTATGGAGGCTGAGGCTAGTGGATTGCTTGAGCTCAAATGTTAGAGACCAGCCTAAGAAAGATCAAGACCCCATCTCTACTAAAAATAGAAAAATTATCCAGGCATAGTGGTGGCACCTGTAGTCCCAGTTACTCAGAGGATAAGGCAAGAAGAGCACTTGAGCCCAGGAGTTTGGGGTCACTGTGAGCTGTGGATGATGCCATAGCACTCTAAACTGGGTAACAGAGTAAGACTCTGTCTCAAAAAAACAAACAAACAAAAAAGACTTGGGAATATCTAGTTTTACAGGGCAATGTGCTAGGATGCAAGCTTTTATAGCTGTGGGTTTGCTCTTAAGGCCAAGAATACCTGAACATATAGGGAATTCAAACGGTTTATACTGTCCTTTGTAAAAGAGGTCTAACAAAGGACAGTATTATAGTTTTGACTCCAGTTGACTGGCCAGAACTCCCTGTCCCCCAGCTTACGTTGGGGCCAGGCAGTGCTACATAGGAATATGAGTTTCTTTCTTTTTATGCTATGCAATTTAAGGGTGGCCAAATTTTGGAGAATGCAGCCCAGAGGGAAGACCCTTGGAGAGGTGGAAATATTCCCCATTTCTCTGGCTTTCTGGACAAGACCTAGAAAAAGGAAGAAGGAAGGGGTTGCAATGGAGTCTTCCAGAGGCGGCTAGGGGTGACATTTGAGCCCTAGGTGGCTCACAAGTGAGGGAATATGGACATCCCAACTTCTCCCCTCTGTATTACCTATTGCAATGGCATCCATGGTCAGTTGTGTGACCTGTGGAGTCCAGCCACCTTTGTACCCTCCTCCTTGCCTGGCAAACACCTCCTCACCCTGGCAGTCATGCCCCTGGGGGAAGCCCCATCCCTGCCCCGACATCCATGAACCTGGGATCTGGGTAAGGAGTTGTCTAGGTCTTGAGGTGTGGGCCATGCTCAGTTATCAGTGGTCCTATGCTGGGGTGGACTGCTCTAGAACTGGCATCTCTCAGGTTCCAAGACCTCTATAATCCCACCAGCCTCTCACCTACATCTGATGGAGCACCTTTAGCTCCAACAAGGTAATGAAAGGGAACAGAAATTTTGTGTCTGAAAGGCTCTTATTTTATTCTTTATGTAACATTCCAGATCATAGACCTTTTTCTCTATCCCACCAGAGATGACTTCCATACAGGTTTCATTATGACAGACAACCTCTGGTTTGTGGCATTCAATCAAGAGTCTGATTCAAGTTCCCTTTCCCTTGGGTCACCCTGCCCCTCCTCCTAATCCTTCCAAAGGAGTCTGGCACAAACAGAGCAAACGGGGAGCCTGGCTGACGTCATAAGGGCAAGCCACTTAAGGGCATCCCCACCTTGCGAGGCTGCTTATTAACTTGCAAGTGTGTTGCCTCCAGGTATTGGAAAGCGATCCAGAAAAGTAAGAATGAAATCTAGCAGCAGAAGCTAAGCAAGAATTCCATGGCTTAGAGAGTGAGTATTTGGGCTTCCGATCTCCTGCCACTCCCTGGGTTGGTGTCACCCAGCATCCTGTGACACTTTGAATCTGCATAACCTGGCAGTGACCCTCTGCCATCCAGTCAGCGGGAGCCACAGTTAGCCAGATGGAGCAAAGTTATGCACCTGTGACCCACTGAGACATGCGAAAGCAGTGAGACACAAATCCGTGCTTACATCAAAGCACAATATGGCAGTCAAGTCTAAGCTTACACGCCCGCCATGTCCTGCTCGATCGCCATGGAGATGTTACAGGCCTCCTAGCAGAGGACTTTCAGGTTCTTGGTGATCACTGCAAAAGAAGAATTTCAGGATCCACCCCAGGTAAGCCAAAAGCAAGCAGCCTGTATTGAAAGCAAAAATGAGAGTATGCTCTCTCAACAAAGAGCAGACAGGCTCAAAAAAGAGGAGTTGCCCCCAAAGGAAGGCTTTTAAAAGTCTCGCTAAATGAGGGGAGAAATAGTTAAGGCTATGGGGTTGGTTTTTACTAAAACTATGGGGAATGATTCCGAGAATTGGGTTACACTTTATAGAGTTGTTTCAGAACTGTCATGGAGATTTCTAGGGTGGAGAACTTTTAAAACCATAATGTAATTAGCCAAAGTTTGTGCAAGGTGACCTAGCTAGCGACAAGCTGGTAGCTAGGCAATGATGTAATTGGGTGGTCACAGCCCTGGGGAGACTGAACTTGAGACAGTCCTTGTCTCTGGCCATCAGACCCCCATCATTAGACTTAAATACCTGCACCCACTCTTCAGGCCCCTTCACCCATCTCCTATCCTCGTATCCTAGTCAGCTTCTACCTGAAGGTTGTTTATTTTAACAACTGCATGCACCCTGCGAGCCCCTGAATCCGGTCTCAGCTCTGTCTCCTAGTCTCCTACTCTGACACTACAAGAAGTTATGGATTTGGGGGCGGAGAATATTTATTTCAAAAGATCACAGAACAAATTAAGATTCAAAGGATGTAGTTATAGAAATGTTAGAAATGTCAGAGGAAAATGATTAAAGAAAAAGTTTTCATGTTAACTCTTAATTGAGAGTTTAAACTTTAACTTAAACTCTCAATTAAAATACCACAAGGAGACATTTCAATTCTAAATATTTATGCACCTGATTTAAATGCTCCCAGATTCTTGAAACAGACCTTACTCAGTCTGAGCAATTTGATATCTGATAATACCATAATAATAGGGGACTTTAACACTCCTCTTACAGAGCTGGACAGATCCTCTAAGCAGAAATTAAACAAAGATATAAGAGATTTAAATGAGACCTTAGAACAACTGTGCTTGACAGACGCATATAGAACACTCCACCACTAAGATAAAGAATATACATTCTTCTCATCACCCCATGGAACATTCTCCAAAATTGATCATATCCTGGGACACAAAACAAATATCAACAGAATCAAAATAATTGAAATTTTACCTGGTATCTTCTCAGACCATAAGGCACTAAAGGTGGAACTCAACTCTAACAAAAATGCTCGACCCCACCCAAAGGCATGGAAATTAAACAATCTTCTGTTGAATAACAGACGGGTGTAGGAAGAAATAAAACAGGAAATCATTAACTTCCTTGAGCATAACAGCAATGAAGACACAAGCTTTAACTTAAACTCTCAATTAAGTTAAATCCATGAGAGGGAATCTAATAAATGACAGTTTCTAAAATACATTTAGCTGAAGAGTTTTTCTTATTTAAAGCAATGCCCCCACCCACCCCACCTCCCCCCAAAAAAACCCAAACAAATAAAGAGGAAATGAGTCACACAGGCTACAGAGACTGCTCTGAATTTCATGGCAAAACCCACCCACTCTTTCCTTGGGAGGAATGTCAGGGATCATCAAGTTTAATCTCCCTAGGGCTGTGACCACCCCATTATATCTTAACCCAATCTGTTCTAACATCTCCAGTGATTGTGAATCGCTCCTTTCAAGACCATCCCGTCCTAGACTGGACATTCTATAAAGGACAGATTCCCTTATGTTGGCTCACACAAAATGCTAGCTCCTCCCTCCTGAACATACTTCAGGCTTCAAATCTGTGTTTGTAGTCCCTAGGGAACTGCTGAAAAATTTAGACGCTATTATTAAAAACCCTCCTAAAAGTGAGGGTGATGAGTATTTAAAAATATATTTTGGTGGTGTATTTTAATAAGATTTAGTGACTGTCCAGATATAGGGAGGATGAGGAAGCAGTTAACCTGCAAACCCTCCAGAGTTCCAGCTGAAGAAACTGGAAGAAGGGCTGACTCAGAGGGTATTACCATCCACCAGGAAGCCATCAATGCATAAAAGAGCAGGCTGGGTTTGAAAGAAAGATTAAGTTCAGTTTGAAACTACTGCTATAGTCATATAAAAAGATTTTTAAAAGACAATACAAAATTTTCATCTGGAATTCACAGGAGAGAGATCTAAACTGGAAATTTGCATTTTGAGTTATCAACATACATAGAAAGGATTCCTCAGGGTAGATGTTCAGATGGGTTACATTTGAAGCCTGAGGGAAAAGCAGTATTTAATTAGGAAGGGTTACGTGGAGGAAGATTATATGAAGAAGCCAAACTAGGGAGAATTACATAATGGACATTCATGGATGAACATTTTTCTGATTGGATAAAATGTTGTATAGTTGTTTAAATCATGTATTTTTAAAAAGTGTTTTATTAATGTTGAATATAAAATATAACCTATTAAATTATTAGTAATGTTTCTGGGTTTTAGGATTATGGTTCCCCAAAGAAAGCATGGAACATATACAAAAACTGATCATACACAATGCCCCAAAAAGCTACAAATTTAAAAACAATTGACTCAATCTATATTATGTTAGATGACTATGTTTCTATTATTTTGCTGTAAAAAAAAAAAAGACTCCCTTTAAGAGCCCATAGAACTATAAACTATAGACATTATTAAATAAAAGTTCAGATTAAGAAAATATTCATAAGGCAACTCATATATTGCTTACCAATGAAAATATGTCTTTACCTGAACAATAATAAACTAGAAATAAAAGTTAAGTTTCCATTCCCATTAGTGTTAAAATGTATGAAGCAACCAGAAACAAATAAAAAAAAATAATAAACCTTCTACGGAGAAAAGTTTAAATTCAGTTAAAATAACACAAAAGGTAATCTGATAAACAAAGAGCTCTTTGACATTATTGGAAAAGATATTATAAAAGTGACAATAGTCCTCAATTTATCTGTAAATTTGATAAAATCCCAATCAAATGCCATCAAAATTTTTTAAGAAATTCAACAACCTATTCTAAATTTATATGGAAGACAACAAGGTCCACATTGATGGATTGAGTTCACTTTTAAAAATGCTTCTCTTTGAGATAATCAGACATGGTACAAAGTTACATTTATAAGAACCATATGGTACTTGCTGAAGATGGAAAAACACAAATAAAAAGGAAGAATAGGAACCTCAGAAACAGACTTATCTATACATGGGAATGATATAAGGATGATAACCATAAATCAGTGAGCAAAAGACTTCAGCAGGTGATGTTGGAAAAACTGTTTGCCATATGGAGGGAAAAAAACTAGATCCCTGCATTACACCAGCACTCAGAGGGGCTCTAGATCAAACACTTAAAGGTACAAGATAAAATGATAAAGTTAACAGAGGACAGATTTGTTTTTTTATTTTGTTTTTGAGACAGTCTTGCTCTGTCCCTAGGCTGGAGTGCCATGGCCTCAGCCTCGTTCATCGGCAACCTTAAACTAGACTCAGGGGATTTCCCTGCCTCAAGCTCCCAAGTAGTAGTTAACTAGACATGTGCCACTACACCCAGCTAATTTTTTTTTCTATTTTTTTTTGTAGAGATAATTGGGGTCTTGCTCTTACTCAGGCTGGTCTTGACCTCCTGAGCTAAAGCGATCTTCCCTCCTTGGCCTCCCCAGAATGCTAAGATTACAGGCATGAGCCACTGTGCCTGGCCAAGAAGACAGAATTTTGATTAGGAGAAAGAGAATTTAAATGTGACAAAAACAGCACAAACCATACGTTAAAAACAGATTGAACTGCAACATAATTATTTCTGTTCAACCAAAGACATTACAAATGTAAAATAAATAAGTATCAGGAGATGATATTTACAATATCTAAAAGCAATTTTATACTTCAAGATTAGATGATTATATAGAACTGAATCCACTCTGAATGATTTAAATGGGAAGAGAGTTACTACAGGGTACTATTTCATTTACAGAATCTTGGAAAGCCTGGACAAAAAATGTTTTAGAATCTTTTCAGAAACCATTCACAAAGCCACAAGTAGGAGCAGGCCACCAATGAAGGGGCGGCCTCTTCTGTGATCTAAAGTCCTGGGCTCTAATAGCACACACCCTGCTGGACCTCTGGGAGTTCCAGAGCTGTTGCGCCTGCTGCAGCCACCAGCTGCCTGGATGAACCATGCCCTGCCATGTGGCTGATGCTTGGACACTAGACCCCTGCTAACATCGCCCTGGGGGAATTAGACATTTCCTCAGCTGTGCTAGAGAAAGCCATCTCAGGCCCGTCTGAAGCTTTCCAAATATTGCACAAATTCATCAGACCTACGTCACATCTGAAACACAACCTCTCAGGAACTCTGAAAAATGTCACTTTTACATTTCTGATCTCTAATGTAAGGAAAGAAGACCAACAGGAAGCTGAGAGACACTCTATCATATCACTAACATTGGTAATAGAATAATGCCTAGAATATGCAAAGAACCCCTTTGGATAAACAATGAAAATCAGAAAACCTGACAGAAATGTAAAAGGATATGAACAGGCGATTCATGGATGGGTAAATCCAAATAGCTAAAAATTTCCTCATAGGCATTATTCATCAGATAAATACAAAGTAAAAAGTAAAACGAGACAGCCCTTTCCCTCCTTAGATTCATGGAAATTAGATAATACTAATTTGCTGTGCTAAGGGAGCATGAACTTGGAAGATATTCTGGAAACTGATGACCTAGATAAATTAAGTAAACCTTTTTTTGGTGAGCTAGCAGTCCCACTCCTGATAGACATCCACAGAACTTCTCATACAGCACTCTGCATAGGAATATTCATTGGAGTTTTTTCTGTGGTGACCAAGAAGCACAGGCATCTATATGTTCATTACAGTGAAAAGTATTTAAATACAATCTAGAGAATGCACCCAGAGCCACCACACTGCACAACTTCAGGGGAACAAACAGTGCCTCCTGGTGTTACACGACCCGGAAGAACTTTCACCCCTAGGAATATTACACAGCAGTAGGAGGCAATAAACCAATGAAACTTCACCCAGAAATTTTTGTACATTTTTTTTCCAAAGTCAACTGAGGTTTAGGGTGGGGAAAAAAGCATGAAGTCCACAACTCAAAGTATTTGCATAAACTAAATATAAATAGACATATCATATCATACTTTACACAAATACCTACAATTTCAAGGATCCCAGACACATAAAAGCAGGTCTGTCTGTTGATGGGGCGGGCAGAACACAAAATGAAAATGCCGGGGATACAACAAGGACTAAAGGAGTTTTGCATTGACTAAGGATGGCAGAGTGTCACGAACTGAGTATGCTTAAATGAATTTATTTTTTCTTTTCAGGGCAAATGAGTGTCAGTAATACCTAAAACTGCCAGACAGAACTATCTAAAGCAGTGGTTCTCAACCTTCCTAATGCCGGGGCCCTTTAATACAGTTCCGGGTTGAGAACCGCTGATCTAAAGAATGACTGACAGCTGGACAAAGGAAAATGGAGACTAAAAAATGAGGTGCTGAAACTGAAGAGCGTTACATCTTAATATATATTAAAATGTATGTAGTGCATTATGCATGTGTATAAAAGACACAATAATTTATATGTGCTAAAGAACATACTGTATATATTAATATATTTTATATTTATCATTAAAGAATTTAAACTGTAGCCTCTAGGCAATAGGGGAATAATGAAATGTTTCTAAACTGGGATGCCCCCATTAAAACTTTGTATTTTAAATATAAAGTTTACTCTCTTGCCTTGTTCAGAGTGGAGTGGAAAAGAGCCAGGCTGTGGGCAAGATTATGATGAGGAGACTATTGACAAGGATCTGAACTAGGATAGGTAGAGGTAAGGGAACAGAAGTTGAAAGATGTACGAGGTTAGACAATTAAGTTTGTGGACTCGCCCTAGAAAAAGTGCTACATATGTCATTAGTGAATAACATCAGTCACCTCTGAGGTACTCCTTTGGGGAAGCTATGCGCCAATGCCAGCACCTAGTCCACCCTTCAGAGCAATTTTGGAACTCTTTTCTGAAATGGCCACCAGAACTGTCATTATACCTACCAGGTCAGACAATTAAATCCACAAACTCATCCTAGAAGAAGTGCTACATACCTCACTGATGAATGTCACTACAGTCACCACATGGCCAAAGGGAGGACTTTGAAGGTCACCATAGTGATATCCATCCATGAGTATGCAGTACTTTTTTAGAATGAGTTCCCAAACTTCATTGTCTGATCTCATATTAAAGAGATATTAAGGAAAAGAACAGAGAAGAGGGAAAAATGAATTAGGTGTTAAGTATGAGAAGGAGAGAATAATCAAAGAATATGACAAAGATGGACAGCAATGCTTTGACTGGGAGACCCAGGAGGATGGGATGAATAATAACTGTAGTTTTAGACACATTGAATACCCTTGAGCAGGAGTGTCCAACCTGCAGCTGGTAGCATGCC
Organism: Nycticebus coucang; assembly: GCF_027406575.1. Classification (NCBI taxonomy): domain Eukaryota; kingdom Metazoa; phylum Chordata; class Mammalia; order Primates; family Lorisidae; genus Nycticebus; species Nycticebus coucang. Next base: position 32,677,809 of record NC_069805.1, on the reverse strand, counting down.
TGTTGATTATTTGAAGACTGGTTTGTCTGTGATGTCAGATATCATGAAAAGTATGCACTGGCCTTTCTATTGCTCAACTTTCTTTAGTATTTGTGCATTTAATGTGTAGCCGAAGGCAACTCTTATTCTTCCAATTTGTGGCAGAGAAGAAAAAAGGTTGCATGCCCCTGACCTGGACTGTGATATCTACATGAGGTGTGTCTGGTACCCAGAAAAGAGATAGAACCTGGCGGTACTGACCTAGGAATCCATTGGTAACTGAAGTTGGTAATGAGGCCAAGAAAAAGAAATGGATGGCTCAACTTTAGAGGTTTAGTCTACAGCCATATATAAAGACACATGCTCACCCTTCATTATCCCTGAGGAGATGATATAAAAATGGTCTATGAATTTAGAGTCAAATGAATCTCCTTAGAGAAACAGTCCAAGTCCAAGAGTAAAGGCTCTCAAGATCAACTTTTCACTTACATCACATTGTCAGCCCAGTCAAATGTCTCTCCAGGTAAATCACTGCAGTTCTTCTGCAATCATCTATGCCTATCCCCAAAATATTAAACTCAACAGAATCAAAACACTTCCATATTTTTCTAAAAATAGAAAGGAGGCAGATTAAACCCTATATCCTAAAAGAAACTGCAAGGGTACTATCCAAACATTTTACACCCTCAAAGCCATCTAACCAAAATAGCACCTCAAGGACAGTAAGATAGAAATGGCTTATAGAATAACATCTTGGTTAGCTGCAAAATGTAGCACTTCCCACAAAGAGCTCACATAACTCGCCCTCTCCAACCAGGAAAATACTGGTCTATGGGGAAAAGAGAGGCCAATTATCTACAAGCATATAAGTTTAAAAATAAGTTATAAAAGATTATCCCTATTGTTACACCATTGCTTTTATCACACTTTTAAAAGATAAGATTTCTGCCTTAATATTGAATACAAATGTCTCCATGGAGTATTCTAATGCATTTATTTGGGATCCTAAAATAGTTCTATTCTAGGTCATTTTCTTATTTTTTTATTATTAAATCATAGCTGTGTACATTGATATGATCATGGGGCATCATTCACTAGCTTCACAGACCGTTTACCAAGTTTCACAAATACCCTTGTAAGATGCACTGCTGGTGTAATCCCACCAATCCCCTTCCCTCTACCCACCTCCCCTATCCCTCCCCTCACTTTCTCCATTCCTCCTATTCTTAGGTTGTAACTGGGATATACCTTTCTTGTGAAAACCCTAAATTAATTTCATAGTAGGGCTGAGTACATTGGGCACTTTTTCTTCCATTCTTGAGATACTTTACTAAGAAGAATATGTTCCAGCTCCATCCATGTAAACATGAAAGAGGTAAAGTCTCCATCTTTCTTTAAGGCTGCATAATATTCCATGGTGTACATATACCACAATTTATTAATTCGTTCGTGGATCGATGGACACTTGGACTTCTTCCATGACTTAGCAATTATGAATAGGGCTGCAATAAACATTCTGGTACAAATATCTTTGTTATGATGTGATTTTTGGTCTTCTGGATATATGCCCAGTACAGGGATTACAAGATTGAATGGCAGATCTATTTTTAGATCTCTAAGTGTTCTCCATATATCTTTCCAAAAGGAATGTATTAATTTGCATTCCCACCAGCAGTGCAAAAGTGTTCCCTTTTCTCCACATCCGCGCCAACATCTCCGGTCTTGGGATTTTGCGATATAGGCTAGTCTCACTGGAGTTAGATGGTATCTCAAAGTAGTTTTGATTTGCATTTCTCTGATGAATAAAGATGATGAGCATTTTTTCATATGTCTGAAGGCCGCACGCCTGTCTTCTTCAGAGAAGTTTCTCTTGAAGTCCCTTTCCCAGCCTGTGATGGGATCCCTTGTTCTATTCTTGCTAATGCATTTGAGTTCTCTGTGGGTTCTGGTTATTAAACCTTTGTCAGAGACATAACCTGCAAATATCTTCTCCCATTCTGAGGGCTGTTTGCTTGCTTTACTTACTGTGTTCTTGGCTGTACAGAAGCTTTTTAGTTTGATCAAGTCCCAGCAGTGTATTTTTGAAGCTGCTTCAATTGCCCAGGGGGTCCTCCTCATAAAATACTCGCCCAGACCGATTTCTTCGCGGGTTTTCCCTGCACTCTCCTCTAGTATTTTTATAGTTTCATGTCTTAAGTTTAAATCTTTGATGCAGTGAGAGTCTATCTTAGTTAATGGTGAAAGGTGTGGGTCCAGTTTCAGTCTTCTAGAGGATGCCAGCCAGTTCACCCAGCATCATTTGCTAAATAGGGCATGTTTTCCCCACTGAATGTTTTTAATTTGATTGTCAAAGATTAAATAACGGTAAGTAGCTGTATTCATCTCTTAGTTCTCTATTCTGTTCCAGACATCTACTTCTCTGTTTTTGTGCCAATACCATGCTGTTGTGATCACTATCGACTTGTAGTATAGTCTGAGGTCTGGTAGCGTAATTCCTCCTGCTTTGTTTTTATTTCTGAGTAATGTCTTGGCTATTCGAGGTTTTTTCTGATTCCATATAAAACGAAGTATTGTTTTTTCAAGATCTTTAAAGTAAGACAGTGGAGCTTTAATAGGGATTGCATTGAAATTATATATTGCTTTGGGTAGTACAGACATTTTAACAATGTTGATTCTTCCCAGCCATGAGCATGGTATGTTTTTCCATTTGTTAATATTTTCAGCTATTTCTTTTCTTAGAGTTTCATAGTTCTCTTTATAGAGTTCTTTCACGTCCTTTGTTAGATAAATTCCCAAATATCTCATCTTCTTTGGCACTACTGTGAATGGAATAGAGTCATTAACTGTTTTTTCAACTTGACTGTTGTTGGTATATATAAAGGCTACTGATTTATGAATGTTGATTTTGTAACCTGAGACGCTGCTGTATTCCTTGATCACTTCTAAGAGTTTTGTAGTAGAGTCCCTAGTGTTTTCCGGATATACTATCATATCATCCTCGAAGAGCGAAAGTTTGATCTCTTCTGACCCTTTATGGATACCCTTGATCACCTTTTCTTCCCTAATTGCAGTGGCTAAAACTTCCATTACAATGTTAAAAAGCAATGGAGACAATGGAAAGTCTTCTGTGGTTCCTGATCTGAGTGGAAATGATTCCAATTTAACTCCATTCAATATGATATTGGCTGTGGGTTTGCTGTAGATGGATTCTATCAGTTTAAGAAATGTCCCTTCTATACCAATTTTCTTAAGTGTTCTGATCATGAAGGGATGCTGGATATTATCAAAAGCTTTTTCTGCATCGATTGAGAGAATCATACGGTCTTTGTTTTTTAATTTGTTTATGTGCTGGATTACATTTATAGATTTAAATATATTGAACCAGCCTCGAAACACTGGGATAAAACCGACTTGGTCATGATGTATAATTTGTTTGATGTGTTGCTGGATTCTGTTTGTTAGGATCTTGTTGAATATTTTTGGATCTATATTCATTAGTGATATCAGTCTATAATTTTCTTTTCTTGTTGGATCTGTTCCTGGTTTGGGGATCAGGGTGATGTTTGCTTCAAAGTACATGTTGGTTAGTCTTCCTTCTTTTTCTACCTTTTGGAACAGGTTGAGTAATATAGGTACTAATTCCTCTTTATAGGTTTGGTAGAATTCTGACGTGAAACCATCTGGTCCCGGGCTTTTCTTTTTAGGGAGGTTTTGTATGGTTGATGCTATTTCCGAACTTGATATGGGCCTGTTCAAAATTTCCACTTGATTCTGGCTAAGTCTTGGAAGGTGACGTGCTTCCAAGTATCAGTCAATTTCCTTCAGATTTTCATATTTCTGAGAATAAAGTTTCTTGTAATATTCATAAAGAATTTTTTTGGATTTCTGACGAGTCTGTTGTTATTTCGTCTTTGTTGTTTCTGATTGATGAGATCAGAGATTTTAATCTTTTTTTCCTGATTAGTTTGGCCAAAGGTTTGTCTATTTTATTGACTTTCAAAAAACTAGCTTTTTGATTTATTGATCTGTTGTATTATTCTTTTGTTTTCAATTTCATTTAATTCTGCTCTAATTTTGGTTATTTCTTTTCTTCTACTGGGTTTGGGGTTGGAATATTCTTCCTTTTCCAGTTGCTTGAGATGTCCCATTAAGTTGTTAACTTCCTCTCTTTCTGTTCTCTTGAGGAAGGCTTGCAGTGCTATAAATTTCCCTCTTAGAACTGCCTTTGCGGTGTCCCAGAGGTTCTGATAGGTCGTGTCTTCATCGTTGTTTTGTTCCAAAAAATTGGTGATTTCTTTCTTAATCTCATCTCTGACCCAGCTATCATTCAGCATAAGGTTATTTAACTTCCATGTTTTTGTATGAGTATGCGGATTCCTGTAGTTACTCAGCTCAAGTTTTATTCCATGGTAGTCCGAGAAGATGCATGGAATAATTTCTATTCCTTTAAATTTACTGAGGTTAGACCTGTGACCTAAGATGTGATCGATTTTGGAGTATGTTCCATGGGCTGATGAGAAGTATGTGTATTCAGTTTTGTTGGGATGAAATGTTCTGTAGATGTCTGCTAAATCCAAATGTTGGATGGTTAGGTTTAAACTAAGATTTCTTTGCTCAGCTACTTGTTGGAGGATGGATCCAACACTGCCAAAGGAGTGTTGCAATCTCCAACTATTATGGAGCTGGAGGAAATCAAGTTGCTCATGTCTTTTAGAGTTTCTCTTATAAATTGAGGTGCATTCTGGTTGGGTGCATAGATATTAATAATTGAGATCTCATCATATTGAGTATTACCCTTAACAAATATGAAGTGACCATTTTTGTCCTTCCTTACTTTTGTTGGTTTAAAGCCTATTGTATCTGCAAATAAAATTGCACCATGTACACCATGGAATATTATGCAGCCTTAAAGAAAGATGGAGACTTTACCTCTTTCCTGTTTACATGGATGGAGCTGGAACATATTTTTCATAATAAAGTATCTCAAGAATGGAAGAAAAAGTATCCAATGTACTCAGACCTACTATGAAACTAATTTATAGCTTTCATATGAAAGCTATAACCCAATTAAAACCTAAGAATATAGATAAGGGGGAGTGGGAGGGGAGGGAATCAGGGAGGATGGGCAGAGGGAGGGTAATTGGTGGGAGAACACCTATGGTGCATCTTACACAGGTACATATGAAACTTACTAAATGTAGAATGTAAATGTCTCAACATAATAACGAAGAAAATGCCAGGAAGGCTATGTTAACCAGTGTGATGAAAATATGTCAAATGGTGTATAAAACCAGTGTATGGTGCCCCATGATTGAATTAATGTATACAGCTTTGATTTAATAATAAATTAAAATAAATAAATAAATCTAAAATCACATGCTCACCCTTCATTATCCCTGAGGAGATGATATAAAAATGGTCTATGAATTTAGAGTCAAATGAGTCTCCTTAGAGAAACAGTCCAAGTCCAAGAGTAAAGTCTCCCAAGATCAACTTTTCACCACATCACATTGTCAGCCCAGTCAAATGTCTATCCAGGTAAATCACTGCAGTTCTTATGCAATCATCTATGCCTACCATGAAATATTAGACTCAACAGAATCAACACACTTCCATATTTTTCCAAAAATAGAAAGGAGGCAGATTAAACCCCATATCCTGAAAGAAACTGCAAGTGTACCATCCAAACATTTTATACCCTCAAAGCCATCTAACCAAAATAGCACTTCAAGGACAGTAAGATGTAATTGGTTTATAGAATAACATCTTGTTTAGCTGAAAAATGTAGCACTTCCCACAAAGAGCTCACATAACTCGCCCTCTCCAAACAGGAAAATGCTGGTTTATGGGGAAAAGAGACGCCAATTATCTACAAACATATAAGTTTAAAAATAAGTTATAAAAGATTATCCCTATTGTTACCCCATTGCTTTTATCACACTTTCAAAACATAAGACTTGTGCCTTAATATGGAAGAGATGTGCAAATGTCTCCATGGAGTATTCTAATGTATTTATTTGGGATCCTAAAATAGTTCTATTCTAGTCCAATTTCTTCTTAATGGTCTTAACCAGGCCGTATTTCTTTAAGGCCAATTTTTTTTTTTTTTTTTTTTTTACATAGGGTGGTGCCTGCAGCTCAAAGGGGTAGGGCTCCGGAACCGTATGCCAGAGGTGGCAGGTTCAAACTCAGCCCTGGCCAAAAACACTGCAAAATAATAATAATAACATATTTTTTACATAAATCAAAAACTTAGGAGCTTTCAAAACCTTTTATCCTTGTAACATGTAAGAACTTTTCAATGTAAATGCAGATTTTTTTTAAATGGAATACCATAGAGTCACAAAAATCATTTGAATATGCATATGTAATAGCAGGAAAACCCAAAAAGATAACAAAAATCAATATATTAAAGTATGTTGAAGTCAGAGAATTAATAGCACTGCTTTTATTGAGCAGTTTGATCTACAAAGAAAAACTCAGTTTAATCTATGATCCATCCAAAAATAGGCAATGATTTACATTGCAGACAATGAATCTGGAAGGACTTGCTCAGAGTATTTTGTGCCAGTATTAGAAAGACTCAATATACTCTAAATTTGGGGGTCATACATTGCACAATACAGCTTTCCCTTTCATACAGTTTAAAAAAACAAACAAACAAACAAAAAAGAAAAACAGGATCGATCACTTAATCACTACATCAGTGTCGAAAAATGGAAGGTCTTATATTCACATGAGATAACAGAAGTTAAACTAGTTTAAATCTCCTTTGGCATGAATTGAAAACTGATCAAAACTATCCAGATCAAAACATTACTGCTCCTACCATCAGCTATTAATATAAAGGCTACCAAGGTGTCCTGACTTATCCTTACTCCATAGTATAAATGGATCCTCCAGCACAGGAATTTTCTTCAGTTCTAACAGTCAAGAAATATGCAGATTATCGTTTCAGTGCAGAAAAGGTACCTGCTGGACCCATCATTTCTACAGAATCTCAATGTTGAAAAAGGAATTTGCCCTCTTTCCTCAAGAAGGAATCATCTCAGGAAGATTGCATCCAGTTTTCCAACATAGGAAACCAGAGTATTAAAAACAGTTGAGAAAATTATTCATCCCTGTGGTGGCAAAACAGAAAAGAGCAGTAGATTGCAAGACTTCTGAACTTTTGCTCTTGCCGTAGTGCTGTTTGTAGCTTACTGATAAACATTACCCACCACCACCACCTAAAGCAACCATTTCAAGGATGCAGAATTACTTTCCATACACTTCCACTGTTACCACCAAGGGCTACAACAAATAATCCTTCTGCATGAAGTACAAAAAGAAACTCAACATAGTGTATTTAAGCATTTTGAGCATAATTTTAAAACACAATACAGGCTTGCTTTTCTCAAAAAATTTATCCCATTCCTCCTGAAAATAAGAGGACTATTTTCAGCCTGTTGCATCTCTGCCATAATAGGTAATAAAGCTTCTAGTACAATGGTTCTCAACCTGTTGGTGGCGACCCCTTCGGGGGTGGAACAACCCTTTCATCCAACACCATCCTGCAAATCAGATATTTACATTACGATTCATAAAAGTAGCAAAATTACAGTTTTGAAGTAGCAATGAAAGAAATTTTATGCTTGGGGGGTCACCACAACATGAGGAACTGTACTAAAGGGTCAAGGCATTAGGAAGGTTGAGAACCACTGTTCTAGTGGGTCCATGGCATAATGCTGTTTGACTAGATCACAGAAGGTTGGCAGCAATTTTCCTACCCAAATGTCACTTGTAAGACATCTTGATAAAGGAGGAAGACACATTTTTTTCCTCTCTCTCACCTATAGTGGAGCAGGTGCCAAAGGATAAATAATTCCCTGGTGCAGTTAATATCCTCTTAAAGCATCTAGTAACTGTTATTATTTGTTCCTATAATTTTGTTGTTATAACTACCTCACTTTGCTAATGAGAAAATTTAAGAAAGCTTTTGAAGTATATTTCTTTTCAGATGAAAGGACACCACAGACATTGTGAATTTAAGTGAACATTTGTCTCTAGATGACTTACTATATACATATATATATATAAACACTGCATAAGTTTTCTTCCAAATAACAAATAAATTCTTATTTCTACATAATGTAAGGCAAAATCATTATTTTTTTCCTGTTGAAATAACTTATGGCTTAAAATGCTTTCAGAGTTTGTTTTATTTTTCAAAATTAAAATTTGGTCACTGAACTCCATTTTGTTTTCTGGTTTAAAAATGAAAAAGGTTTCTTTTAACAGTATCTTCAGTGACAATACAAGGTAAGTATATTAAGGGAAATCGACAATCGTGCTTGTGGGCTTTTGTTATGGGGTATTGACTTTTTTTTTTTCCCCCTGAACATTGTCTTCTGAAGTTTAAATAAAAATTTAAACTTGTTTAGGGTATTTAGTAGACAGATCAAACAATTATATATTTTTTTATTTCAAAGTGTTTTTCTCTTCAACTGATCTAAAAATGAAAGCAAGATACGTAGAAATATTTTGATAATATCCCGTTTTTTTATATCTTAATTTTATTTGCTACGTTTTCTGTAGGTTGCACAAGAACTTTTCCTCTCTTGTAATTGTGCCTCAGACTTTTTGAAAGTCCACTTTCTAAGTTGCTCAGATGGTCTTCTAGATTCTACATGTTACCATTGGTTTATTTTTGTGCTTTCTGTATTTAAAACTTTGGCTGTACTAAGCAAATACAAGGTTATAAATTTAGCTAATAGTAGTTTACAGACAATTGAGATGATTATAATTTCATTTGGTTTAACTAAGCCGTACTAGTTCATTTCATAAGGAAACGATACTGTAGACAAATGTAAATAAAGCCTGTGAGTCAAGCAAAAAAAATTTTTTTTTGAGTAGAAGTTATATTTTCTGTATTTATATTTTTAATATTAAAACACTTTGGAAAGTTTTCGGTCACTAAAATTATATAGCCAATAACCATCAAGTCACAGGCAGTACTAATTTGTTTCTTCTTAATGGCCCCTTAATGCTAAATTTCATTAACATCAGGTTAGTACTTGTGAAACATAAGTAGGAATGACAGAGAAATAGAATTTTCTCTATTTCCTTTGCCTCTTCTTTTATTACCAATAAAACTTAGATTTGGAAGCTCAGATTTGCTAGAATATCATTACTATTTTAAAATTAACCTACAGAAACAAGAATAGATGTTCTTTTCTCAACACAAGTTCTACTAAAGTATCAGTCTACCTTTACCACTGATTCAATCACTCCTCAATGGAAAGAATAATTTTGATTTCCCCCAAAGTTTACCAATTTTGTAGCTTAAATTCAACTAGTTTTAATTGCCAGTTGGAAGTCTGGATACCCAACTGGCCTATATCACCGCCCCCCAAAAATGGAATCCAGCTACTTACCATTATTTAATTTTTGACAAGCCAATTACAAATATTCACTGGGGAAAAGATTCCCTATTTGACAAATTAGTTTCTGGTCTTGGGATTTTGTGATATAGGCTAGTCTCACTGGAGTTAGATGGTATCTCAAAGTAGTTTTGATTTGCATTTCTCTGATGATTAAAGATGATGAGCATTTTTTCATGCCAAGAGATTCTGAAATTCAGATAGCAGACAGTTTCAGAACTCCAGCACAAATCAACCTAAAGAAGACATCCACCAGACACATCATAATCAATTTCACTAAAGTTAATATGAAGGAGAAAATTCTGAAAGCTGCCAGACAAAAGAAAACAATCACCTCCAAGGGAGGAATATTAGAAAAACTGCAGATCTCTCTGCTGAAAACTTTCAAGCTATAAGAGGATGGTCATCGACTTTTAATCTCCTAAAACAAAATAACTTTCAACCCAGGATCCTGTACCCAGCTTAACTGAGTTTCATTTATGAAGGAGAAATTAAATACTTCAATGACATTCTCATGTTGAAGAAATTTGCCATAACTAAACCAGCACTTCAGGATATTCTCAGACCTATCCTCCATAAAGATCAGCATAATCCTCCACCACAAAAGTAAATTCACCCAGAAAATTTTGATCAAATTCCAACTTCCACAGTCGCAAAAGGATTAAAAATGTCCACCAGACTCTCGAAAGTCTTATCAATATTCTCAATTAATGTGAATGATTTAAATTGTCTTCTAAAGAGGCACAGGTAGGCTGACTGGACACAAAAACTCAAGCCAGATATCTCCTGCATACAAGAATCTCATCTTACATTAAAAGACAAATATAGACTAAAGGTGAAGGGATGGTCAGCTATACTCCAGGCAAATGGAAAGCAGAAAAAAGCAGGTGTTGCAATCCTATTCACAGATGCAATAGGCTTTAAACCAACCAAAATAAGGAAGGATAAGGATGGACACTTCATATTTGTTAAAGGTAATACTCAATATGATGAGATCTCAATTATTAATATTTGTGCACCCAACCAGAACCCACGTCAATTTATAAGAGAAACTCTAACAGACAAGAGCAACTTGATTTCCTCCAGTTCCATAGTAGTTGGAGATTTTAACACCCCATTAGCAGTGCTGGATAGATCCTCCAAAAAGAAGCTAAGCAAAGAAATTTTAGATTTAAATTAAACCATTCAACATCTGGACTTTTAAAGACATCTACAGAACATTTCATCCCAACAAAAATGAATACACATTCTTCTCATCATCCCATGGAACATACTCTAAAATCGACCACATACTAGGCCACAAATCTAACATCAGCAAACTTTAAAAAATAGAAATTATTCCTTTCATCTTCTCAAACCATCATGGAATAAAAGTTGAACTCAATAACAACAGGAATCTGCATATCCATACAAAAACATGGAAGCTAAACAACCTTATGCTGAAAGATAGATGGGTTATAGACTAGATTAAGAAGGAAATCACCAAATTTTTGGAACAAAACAACAATCAAGACTTGAATTATCAGAACCTCTGGGATACTGCAAAAACAGTCCTAAGAGGGAAATTTATAGCACTGCAAGCCTTCCTCCAGATAACAGAAAGAGAGAAAGTTAATAACTTAATGGGACATCTCAAGCAACTAAAGAATCTTTAGGAAGAACATTCCAACCACAAACCCAGCAGAAGAAAAGAAATAACCAAAATCAGAGCAGAATTAAATGAAATTGAAAATAAAAGAATTATACAATAGATCAATAAATCCAAAAGTTGGTTTTTTGAAAAGATCAATAAAACAGATAAACCATTGGCCAACCTACCAAGAAAAAAAAAGAGTAAAATCTCTAATTTCATCAATCTGAAATGGTAAAGATGAAATAACAACAGACCCCTCAGGAATTCAAAAAATACTTAATGAATATTACAATAAACTTTACTCTCAGAAATAGGAAAATCGGAAAAAAATCAACCAAAACTTCAAAGTATGCTACCTACCAAGACTTAGCCAGAACGAAGTGGAAATGTTGAACAGGCCTATATCAAGTTCTAAAATAGTATCAAGTATACAAAATCTCCCTAAAAAGAAAAGCCCAAAACCAGATGGCTTTACGCCAGAATTCTACCAAACCTTTAAAGAAGAACTGGTACCTATATTACTAAACCTCTTCCAAAATATAGAAAAAGAAGGAATACTACCCAAGACATTCCATGAAGCAAACATCACCTTGATCCCCGAACCAGGGAAAGACCCAACAAGCAAAGAAAATTATGGACCAATATCACTAATGAATATTGAGGCAAAAATAATAAGATCCTAAAGAACAGAATCCAACAACACATCAAAAAAATTATATACCATGACCAAGTGGGATTTATCCCAGTTTCTCAAGGCTGTTTCAATATACGTAAATCTATAAATGTTATTCAGCACATAAACAAAGTAAAAAATAAAGATCATATGATTCTCTCAGTTGATGCAGGAAAAAGCTTTTGACAATATCCAGCATCCCTTCATGTTCAGAACACTTAAGAAAATTGGTATAGAAGGGATATTTCTTAAACTAATGGAGGCCATCTACAGCAAACCCACAGCCAATATCGTATTGAATGGAGTTAAATTGAAATCATTTCCACTTAGATCAGGAACAAGGCAAGGTTGCCCATTGTCTCCATTGCTCTTTAACATTGTAATGGAAGTTTTAGCAATTAGGGAAGAAAAGGCAATCAAGGGTATCCACATAGGGTCAGAAGAGATCAAACTTTCACTCTTTGCAGATGATATGATCATATATCTGGAAAACACTAGGGACTCTACTATAAAACTTTTAGAAGTGATCAAGGAATATAGCAATGGCTCAGGCTACAAAATCAACACCCATAAATCTGTAGCCTTTATATATACCAACAAAAGCCAAGCCAAAAAAACAGTCAAAGACTCTATTCCTTTCACACTGGTGCCAAAGAAGATGAAATATTTGGGAGTTTATCTAACAAAGGATGTGAAAGATCTCTACAAAGAGAACTATGAATCTTTAAGAAAAGAAACAGCTGATGATGTTAACAAATGGAAAAACATACCATGCTCATGTCCAGGAAGAATCAACATTGTTAAAATGTCTATACTACCCAAAGCAATATATAATTTTAATGCAATTCCTATTAAAGCTCCATTCTCATATTTTAAAGATCTTGAAAAAATAATAGTTCATTTTGTATGGAATAAGAAAAAACCTTGAATACCCAAAACATTACTCAGCAATAAAAACAAAGCAGGAGGAATAAAGCTACCAGACCTGTGACTGTACTATAAATTGATAGTGATCAAAACAGCATGGTATTGGCACAAAAACAGAGAAGTAGATGTCTGGAACAGAATAGAGAACCAAGAGATGAATCCAGCTACTAACCGTTATGTGATCTTTGACAAGCCAATGAAAAACATTCAGTGAGGAACAGATTCCCTGTGTAACAAATGCTAGTGGGTGAACTGGCAACCTTTAGAAGACTGAAACTGGACCCACACCTTTCACCATTAACTAAGATAGACAGTCACTGGATAAAAGGTTCAAACTTAAGACATGAAACTATAAAAATACTTGAAGAAGGTGCAGGGAAAACTCTTGAAGGAATCAGCCTGGGTGAATATTTTATGAGGAGGATTTCCCGGGCAATTGAAGCAGTATCAAAACTACACTACTGGGACCTGATCAAACTAAAAAGCTTCTGCACAGCCGAGAACATAGTAAGTAAAGTAAGCAGACAGCACTCAGAATGGGAGAAAATATTTGCAAGTTATACCTCCAATAAAGGTTTAATAACCACAATCCACAGAGAACTCAAGTGAATTAGCAAGAAAAGAATAAGTGATCCCATCGCAGGGTGGGCAAGGGACTTGAAGAGAAACTTCTCTAAAGAAGACAGATGCATGATCTACATATGCATGAAAAAAAGCTCATCATCCTTAATCATCAGAGAAATGCAAATCAAAACTACTTTGAGATATCACCTAACCCCAGTAAGAGTAGCCCACATAACAAAATCCCCAAACCAGAGATGTTGGTGTGGATGTGGAGAAAAGGTCACACTTTTACACTACTGGTGGGAATGCACACTAATACATTCCTTTTGGAAGGATGTTTGGAGAATACTTAGAGATCTGTAAATAGACCTGCCATTTGATCCTATAATTCCTTTACTAGATATATACCCAGAAGATCAAAAATCACAATATAACAAAGACATCTGTACCAGAATGTTTATTGCAGCCCAATTCATAATTGCTAAGTGATTGTAGAAGCCCAAGTGCCCATCCACCCACGAATGGACTAGCAAATTATGGTACATGTATACCATGGAATATTATGCAGCCTTAAAGAATGATGGAGACTTTACCTCTTTCATGTTTACATTGATGGAGCTGGAACATATTCTTCTTAGCAAAGTATCTCAAGAATGGAAAATAAATGTATCCAATGTACTCAGCCCTAATATGAAGCTAATTTATAGCTTTCATATGAAGGCTATAACCCAACTATAGCCTAAGAATATGGGGAAACAGCCAAGGAAGGGGATGGGAGTGGGGAGGTTAGAGTGGAGGGAGAGTAATGGGTGGAGTCACACCTATGGTGCATCTTAGAATGGGTACAGGTGAAACCTACTACATGCAGAATACAAATGTCTACATACAATAACTAAGAAAATGCCATGGAGGGTATGTTGAACAGTTTGATGAGAATATTTCAGATTGTATATGAAACCAGCACATTGTACCCCTTGATTGCACTAATGTACATAGCTATGATCTAACAATAATATATATATGTATATATATATATACAAAAAAAAAAAGAATCCCATCAAGAGTGGTTTAGCATCACTCATTTAAAATGTTAGCTCTTTCATAAACTCTAATCAATTGCAAAGCTCTCATACCAAACTTCTGTTATATTTAATGCATAAAGGACCCTCTCAAATTTCAGAAGCAATTTTTTTAACCAAACACTGAAAAAGATTTATTTCAAACAAATTAGCTGTGAAGTATTTAAATGCAAAGGCCTAAGACATCATCAGTTTCTTAATAGCTAAAACACAATAAAGTTTTGATCTCCCTCTTAGCTAAATGGTTTTATATCTACCAAAGAGACATGAACATGTGCTGTGGTGATCCCTTTCCACTTGAATTTTCTCCCTATATTTGGAAGGCAAAAGCAAAAAACATCTGTTCTTTCCTGCAGAGCTGACAACTCTCATTCTCTGGTTTAAAAATAAAAGGTCCTATGGAAGCTTATAGATATAATGATTACCTGGTTCAAAAGCAGCTGGTGATTAATTGATCCAAATACATGCAAAATTAAGCCAAGAAACGACTCCCTGAGGACGAGGCTAGTATACCCCCAATGCTCTGGTCATTTCCAAGACACCCATAAAAAGTAGCAGAGGATAATAAAGAAAATGTAACGCCAGATGAGAAGAGTCAACAGCTGAGAAACAAGGGCCTGTGTCAATCTGGATTCAGTCTACCATAAGATAGTTTCCATGTGAGCTGCCTAGAGAAAATCTGGTTCACTCTGGCCCACCATCACCCTTCACCCAGCCCCCAAGGAAGGGGGCCAGATGTTCAACCATTAAATGAGTACACCATATTAAAACAGAAACTAGAAAACCTCTTAAGGAAAGGCCCTAAGTCCTGTAATATTTTTAGAGACCTGTTTTACTCTGTATATCATCTTAAAGCTCTAAACATCCAAACAGGAACAACTAGCAAAGACACTCAGCTGTGAATCAGTAGATGTAGCTTCCATTTCCGGCTCTGAATGAATTACAGAATGACCTTGAGAAAGTTCTTTCACCTCTTTCTCTACCTCTGTTTCCCCATCAGTTATAAGGTTAAGTTAAATCTACTGATTCCTTTTTTTTGAACAATGCCAACTGAATGAGATAAATTTATGGAAACTGCTACACAAAAAAAATATAAGTTCTGGTCACTGGCCAATTATATACAACCATCAAATACAAAATAGGTGACGTCCACATTAAAATGACTAACTACACTTTTTCTCTGAACAGTAAAAAAAAAAAATCTGCCTGGAGATGTCAACAAACCTCAGAGGCTTTCTGTTCAGGACCCCATTAAAAGCCCCAAATTTTGTGTTTGTAAATACTTAGTAAATTAAAATAAAGTGCAACTTCTAAGAAGACACTTTTTCTTTTAAACAGAAAACAAACATCCCACTATTTAGAGTCCTGTGATCTTTCAGGGTGCTATTCTGCCCTCCTCTGTCAAGCCTTCTTTCCTTACTCCCTACTAAAGAGATGAGCCAACCACTGCATCCTTGATGACCCCAGCATGTATAAAGGGGGGGAATGATGACCCCAGCACACTTACTCAGCATATATAGAGGGGGGAAAATCTATACACATTTTAAGAAAGGAAAAAACTGTATTAAAATTGGAATACTCAAGTCACCTTTGACTTCCGCAATTACAAATGATACAATAGAGAAGGTAACAAACATTATCAGTATATGCTGAGTACTATATATAGTTTTTTTAATTGTTGGAGATTACTGAGGGTACAAGAAACCAGGTTACACTGATTGCATTTGTCAGGCAAATTCCCTCTTACACTTGTGTCTTTCCCACATAAAGTATAAGGACACTTGCACTAGACTGTTTATTGCAGCTCAATTTACAATCGCCAAAATGTGGAAACAGCCTAAATGCCCACCAACCCAGGAATGGATTAACAAGCTGTGGTATATGTACACCAAGGAATACTATTCAGCCATTAAAAAAATGGAGACTTTACAGCCTTTGTATTAACCTGGATGGAAGTGGAACACATTATTCTTAGTAAAGCATCACAAAAATGGAGAAGCATGAATCCTATGTACTCAATTTTGATACGAGGTCAATTAATGACAATTAAGGACAAGGTGGGGGTGGGGAAAGGAAGAACAGATGGAAGGAGAAAGGGGTGTGGGGCCTTGCTGAGTACTACAATTTTAATACACATTTTTTTCCTTTATTAAAATGTGTAGACATTTTTTGGCACGCTTTGTGTGTGTGTATATACACACATATAGGTATAAAAACATTTCTGAGGAACCTCTGTAAGTTGACCAGCCAAGGGATTGTAACAAAGTGCTCAACATACAGAGGTGGTCAACATAAGGAACTAGGCCTACTGTGTGAATATGTACATGAGGGGCACGTCCAGTCTAGGAAAATTATACCAACTTAAGAAGGTGGTCAATGTAGGCAGGTGGTCAACTATGGTCAACTACAGGTTAACATTCTACTGCATGTATACTCCTGTGTACTGCACTTATTTCATGTCACCTCTTCATTTAGTCAGTGAACTACAGGAAGCAAGAACTATAATTTAAGGGTCTGTGTATTATATACCATCTAGCATATTGCTTGACACAATGTGTGTGTATACACATATATATAAATATGCATATATATGTATATATCTCACACCCACATACACACAAATATACTTATCTACATGCATATACAGATGTGTGTATATACATCTGCGTGCAAATATATATATATATATTTGCTAAATGAATAAATTTCCAAAGTCTTATGTTACATTAAAATTATTAGTCATTAATACTAATGATGGAGAATGTAATGAATTATTTTCATTTTCAGAAAAATGTATAAATGAATCCTACCTAGATAAAATGCATGATTTCTTGCCAACAATCAATTCACAAAAATTAACTCAAAAACTTTTCAATCTTCTTCTATTAAAAATGTCTTTTTTGCTGCTGTTTTGCATTATTCTTATAATTTATCCAGTGGGTATAAAACTACAAACATCCCTTTTAACTGAATCTACCTGACAGAAGGGTGGAAAAGAAGTACAAACAAAACAAAACAAAACAAAACAAAACAAAAATGAAAGTGTCTGTGAAATGAATAGAAAGTGACTTTTCAATGTAAACTTCTACAAATTCAAAATAAAAGTCGACAAAAGAAAATAAAGATGTGGTCAATGAAAGGAGCTATTTAGCCTGTTACAAAGTCATCCTCATGGAAAAATTTCATGTATGTTTTATAAACTGTAAACATAATGGATTTTGAAATTTTTATATTGTACTTGAAATTTTTAATGTAATATATCACAAGCATACCAGCACTCAGATAAGTTTCATTTTTTTCTTATTCATTAAACTCTAACACTCTATTTCATTCAATAATTAAAAGTAGATGTTAAGTAAACAGGAAACAAACTCACACTTTACCAGTGGGCTCTCAGGGTAAGGCCCTGGGACCTGTAAACCTGTATGCAATTATCAACTCATCCTCTCACAGTAAACTGACTGCTGGCTGTGCTTCATGCTGCTTTGAGTGCAAAGTCTATAAGAAATGCTAAGCAGGAGAGGTATCAGTTGGACCAGACGTGTTTTTGGCCCTCTCATCTTCACTATCAGCAGTGTACATCCTGTTCCAACTGGACCATGAAGCCAAATGAAAATTATTCCTTTTGTTGTTGTTGTTGTTGTTTTTTGTTTTTTTTTGTCGAGACACAGTTCTACCCTATGCCCTGAGCAGAGGGCAATGGCATCGTAGCTCACTGCAACCTGAGACTCGGGCTGTGGGCATCCTGCTGCCTCAGCCTCCGAAGCCGCTGAGATTACAGATGCTCGCCGGGCGCCCGGCTGGGTTTTTCCATTTTTTTCATGAGTCGGGGTCTCACTCTCGCTCAGACAAGCCTCGAACTCCTGAGCTCAAGCAATCCTCCCGCCTCAGCCTCCCACAGTGCTGGAATTACAGGCGTGAGCCACCCTGTGGCTCAGTGAGTAAGGCGCCAGCCCCATATACCGAGGGTGGCGAGTTCAAACCCAGCCCCGGCTAAACTGCAACAAAAAAGTAGCCGGGCGTTGTGGTGGGCGCCTGTAATCCCAGCTGCTTGGGAGGCTGAGGCAGGAGAATCGCGGAAGCCCAAGAGCTAGAGGTTGCTGTGAGTCCTGTGTACATCATGGCACTCTACTGAAGGAGGTAAGGTGAGACTCTGTCTCTACAAAAAAAAAAAAAAATTTCCTAGATTTTATTTATTTATTACTTTTCTAAAAGTACATATTAGATTTTCCTGTTGTGACCACTTAATCTTGAGAAGTAGTAGCTCAAATCTGTAATCCTAGCACTCTGGGAGGGAGAGGCAGGTGGATTGCTTGAGTTCAGGAGTTCCAGACCAGCCTAAGAAAGAGTGAGACCCTGTTTCTACTAGAAATAGAAAAAATAGCCCGCAGTTGTGGCAGGCTCCTATAGTCCCAGCTACTCAGGAAGCTGAGTCAAGAGGATCATTTAAGTCCAAGAGTTTGAGCTTGCTGTGAGCTACGATGATGCCAGAGTGAGACTCAAAAATAAATAAATAAGTAAATAGAAGTAGTAGACCCCTGACTCCTGCCAGACAGAAGCTACGTGTTACATGTACATGTTCTACACTTACATACACACATATGTATTTAAAAGGGGTTAGCAATCACCTTTGGATAGTACCTGAATAAATGATTTGTGCCTCCCGCGCTGAACCTTGTAAAGGGAACATGAACCATTGTGTTCTTTTTAATGCCCTGGTGATGAGGAAGGGAAGAGAAGATTGATGGTTTAACTAACAAGGCAAAAAAGGAGTCTATATGTTTGGCGTGACTCAATGGACAGACCATCCTTTCCTTGAGATGACTCCAAAGAGACACAACTAAGTCATTCGCTATGAGACCTTGGAAGAAAATAAGCACGTCCAAGGCATTTCGCCAAGGAGGCTAGCTGGGCAGAACAGGATTCCTCATGAAGCGACCTGCCACTAGCAGGTCTCCGCCTTTCAGAACCCTGAGAGGAGGGTGGCAGGAGGCCCTGATTGGCAGACGACTTGCGACCTAGGGGCTAGCAGCAGGGTGCGCTCACCTGTGAACACTTTCTGGAAGCCATCTACAGCCGCGGGCGCCCCAGACCTCTTGGCGACCACTGCTGGAGACACCCCACCGCCGCTGCAGTCCGCGGCCACACAGCGCTCCAGCAGGTGCGCAGAGCCTCCCGCCCGGGGCGCGTGGGCATCCAGCTCCTCCGTCCGGTCTGCAGAGCGTCTGAGGCCCCCGAAAGGCCACCATCGGCACAGTGCTTTTTGGCTGGGGAGGCCGCGGAGGTCCGGGCAGTTCTGGGCCCCCGGCACAGGGGGGCTCCAGCCGCCTCTTGATCCCAGGGCTCTGGCTAGAGGACCGAGAAGGCGAGTGATCGGGCCAGCTGAGCTGCCGGGTGGTGGTCTTGATGTATCAGGGGGTTATGAGTGGGTAGGGCTTGAAGCAGCCACAGGCTGGGCGCGGGGCTGCCGGGCAGGAAGGCACGGTCGGGGTGCCAGGCCGTCGCGACCCCTCCTCCGGCTGTCCCTCCAACCTCTGCGGGGCCTCTTCTCCCACCTCCCGGCCCCACTCCTCCCCCGGAGAGCCGCGGAGGGCATCCTCAAAAGAATCCTCCTCGCCCTCCTCATCGGTGTCCCCAGCCCTGTGCTCGAAGGCTCCGGCCGCGCTCTCCCCCGGTCCAGCCTCGGGAAACGGGAAGGCGGAGGACCAGGGCGAGTCTTTGGCTGAGGGCTGGGCCTCTGGAAGGCCAGGCGCTCCGGAGGCGCGGAGAGCGCCGGGGGTTGGCGGCTGCCCGGCCACCGGGGACTTAGCGGCCAGGCCCTAAGGGCCAGGCCCTCATGCAGGTCCAAGACGGCGGACAGCGGCTGCTCTGTGTCCACTCGGTCCGGGGCTTCCGCAGCCCCGCGCGCCGCGGCCCCAGCAGGAACTGTTCCAGGCCCAGGAAGGCCCCGGGCTGAGGGCAGGTGGCGGTGGGGGGCGCTGCCGGCTCCTCAGAGTCCTGGAGAAGCAACAGACGCTGCTGCTGCTTCCGCTGCTCTGCTTCAGGCGGATCGCCTGCTGGATGTCTGAAAGCAAATCCTCTTGCTCTGTAGCTGAGTGAAAGCTATAGATGTCCGTGTCCGAACCTGAGCTGGTTCTGTGTCCAACCTGAGCCCCTGCTGCAGTTTCCAAATCCCCTGCAATCGCCCGGACGCCCACCCTGGTCTTGGCGGGCTGGACCCCCCAGACCGGTCACCTCAAAAGGGTCAGCACACTTGGTATTCGACAAACGGGTCTCGTCCGCCGAGAGCCTGAGGTCCGGGGTCTTGGTGAGCATGGAGTGAGCCCTGTCCAGCTCGCCGGGCTAGCACGTCCTCGCGGGAGCCCCCCGCGCTTTCCCCCTTGGACAGGTTCTTCCTGATCCGCAGGTTGGAAAACACCGAGGCCCTGGAGTCCGACTGGCTCCCCTTCTTGCCCAGCTCCCCGCCGCCTCCTCCCCTCTTGCCCCGGTGCCTGCCCCGAGCCTTCTTGCCCCCGCTCCCCTTCTTTGTGGCTTCCACATCCCTGGGCCCCACAGCTTTTTTGGCGCCGGCGCCGCCGCAGCCTTCATGCGAGGCATCACCTGCGCTCCTCTTCAGCTTCCCATCCTGGTTCCCGATGTTGCGATTCCAGAGCTGCGCCACCGCGCCCCGG
The DNA here is from genome assembly GCF_027406575.1 of Nycticebus coucang. Lineage (NCBI taxonomy): Eukaryota > Metazoa > Chordata > Mammalia > Primates > Lorisidae > Nycticebus > Nycticebus coucang. The sequence continues at coordinate 32,656,861 of NC_069805.1, read as the reverse complement.
GCACTCAGGCCAGCCCGGCCCCCTCCGCCCGAGCTCGGCTCCGCCCTGAACCTGGGCGGGAAACACGTCTCTTCTATCTGGGGGACTTTAATTTCCACTGTGCGAATCCAACGCATTGTGCCCGCCGGAAGAACTCCAAGCTTCAAAGCTCCTGGCCCTGCCATGTGAAAAGTTAAAGGAAAAAAAGGAGAAAAATTTACATGGCGAAATACTGAAGCCAAATTTCAGATTAGAGGTGCCATCAGATCCCAGCTACATACAGGACCCCACCCCCCTTCCTCTGCACGGCTCTTCAGTAAATGTTTGTTGAATGAATGGATTGTTCTGTTTCTGAAATAATTGATGGTCCCCCTGCACACTGTTAATGTGCTGGAACATTTGGTTCAGGAAAAGTTTCTACACAGGGCGCTGCTTTTATGTTTCAGACTGACCCGGCTGCTCTGAGAGAGGACATTAGCTGTCATTTCCAAAGTTGGTTTATCCAATTTTTTTTTTTTGACAGACAAAGGAGAAGTGGGGGAAGCAGCAAATACTAAGATTAGAGTTGATTAAAATGCTAATCTTCAAATTCTATGTGTTTTCCACATAATAAATTAAACAGCATTTGTATTCAAAAAGGGTGCATATACTTTAACTCCCAGGAGGTCAAATTCATCAATATTAAACATGTCACTATCGTGACCACCTATAAAAAGGGGGAAAAAAAGAACAGAAAGGAAACACCCTTGGTGCAAACACGCAAAATCAGATGTAATGCTATAAACTACCACTTTCCCAGTCAAAGCCTTGCAGTCACATTCTGTCCTGTAACACTCTGGCTTCAATATTAGCTTAAACACTTCTCTTCATTGTACATTTCACGACTATTTTAATTATTTGTGAAAATTAGCTATCTATATATTTTAAGTATTTATAAAACATTATTGATATCTAAAGAAGCTTCAAGCAGTAAATCAAGATTAAAGTGGCATTAATAAATGTTGCAGGTACTTAACTTGTAGGTTTGCTGTTAACCACTTTGAAAATATGGATGGCTATCCAACTTGCTCAAATTTCTAAAGTGACCCCATGGAGAAGAAAGTACTACATAGTATACAATTGAATTTAAATATGCAAAGAAAATGGAGGGTATTCCTTTGAATGTTGTGAACCAACATTTTAAACCTCCCTCTTTAACCATCTTTATCAAGAACAAAACAAAACAAAAGGCTGGTTCTATAAGTCTCTCATTATTAGCCTTTTTCAAATTTATGTTTTTAAAAATACATGTAACTTAAGGGCAGGCAGCCAAATGTCAGGTGGCCCTTTAAAGTAAATGTTTTGGAGAAATCCACTCTAGTAACTTTGCCAGGGTAATATCCCAGTCTTCAAGGGATTCCAGAAAACTTGAAAAGCCTTTGTTTCACCTCTTTCAAACACTGTTCTTTCTTCTAGAATCCAGGCTCCTCAGAGGGCACAATTTGCCTGTGGCTATTAGAATTTTCTGCTTCTTTGAGTGCTGAGACAATTTGCATCTTGATTTTTGCTCTTTCATCAACAGAGCATTTCTGATTCTGAACCATTGGTTTCCTTTTTTTCTTCTGTGATATATTCTAGAAGCACAAAAGACAAAGGAAGGGAAGAGAGAGTGAGAGGGAAGGAGGCTGCTGATTTTTTTCACATCCTTTGACTACAAAACAATAGGTGACAGTTGTACAGCAGGTCACAGTTGACAAAGCTTTATTGCATGCAAAGGCTCATTTGAAATGGGTATCAAATATAGGTAAATACTCTCAACCCAATAACAATTAATGCATCAACTCAGGCTCAGTGAGGCTAACAGATTTGTCCAAGGTCATATATCAGAGGCAACACTTGAAAGTACAGACTTGGATCCAAAATTATAACGAACAACACCACATACTTTACTCTTTGGGGCAGTGGTAAGGATATCATTAAGGCTAACTATAAAGCTTTGCCAAAGCATTCCTTGGTTTTCAGTAAGTATTTAGTAATCCCCAAGAAACCTGGAACATGGCCTAAGTTTAACTCCATTTGGTTCAGTAAGAATAGCACATCTGTAATTGTTATATACATTTAACAAATAAGTAGAGGTCCTACCTTGTGCCTGGCTACATCCTAGTTACCAGGATACAGAAGAGAAATAGGAAATGGGACAAGTCTCTACATTCAAGAAAGTGTAATTATGGGTAAAAGTCTTCAGTGTTACTATCCCAAGTGGTCATATAAAAATATGCATATAAAAACAAAATGTTGTGCTACCAATTTTCCAGCCAAGGAAATTGGATATGAACTTTAAAAATAAAATTAGTAAAAGTAGGTGGAAAAACTCATATAAACAAATATTGAACTTTAGTTTATAATATGTATGCTGGTGTAGTTCACTTGAGTGTACTCATCTCTGCACCTTACCCTCAAAATGCATCAAAAAATAAGATGTTTTAATGAGTACACAAATATATCATAAAGAAAATATAATAAAATGTTAATTATATAATTTATGTGGCAGATTTATGGGTATTCACTATGAAATTCTTTCAACTTTTTCTTTTTTTTTTGCAGTTTTTGGCAGGGGCCATGTGTGAACTCACCACCTCCGGTATATGGGGCCATCGCCCTACTCCTTTAAGCCACAGGTGCCACCCTCTTTTAACTTGTTATATATTTGAAAATGTTCATGCTACACTGTTGGGGAAAAAATGAGTTTTAAGAATGTATGAAATTTATAATGAATGCACAATCCTCCACTCCTTCTCCCTGTTACCTGTTTATCTGAATTACACGTCATTTCCTGTCTTCTCGCAGTTCTCTTCCTTCTCCATTACTCTCATATTTGACTGTAAAATATACTGAAATGTTTCTGATACTTGCTTTTTATTTTGTTTCATTTTAGCCTCTTTCTGCTTCATCTTGTTGGAATTTTTTTTGAATTTCTGACAGAACAATGAGTCGGCCTTTTAAGTATCTAACTCATTTTTTTTTCCAGCAGGTAAATGATTTTCCCCTTCAAAAATACAAGTTCTCTGCCTTGATATCAACTACCAAGTTATTGCATCCAAACTCCACCTCCGTCCTGACGTGGCTCCTGCACCTGTTACAGGAGAGGCTGAACCCACTCTCCTGTAAGAACAGTGCAGCCCCAGCCAAATGCAATATGTCTGAAACTGAACTCATTTTCTCTTGCAAATCCCTTTCTCCCTTATTTTTGTTTTTCGATTAAGAGAACCACAATTACTCCAGTTGCCCAAACCAGAGTTGTTGCTGACTCCTCCCTCTCTTCAGTCCCCACAATTTACCAGCCATTAAGATTTTTTTTTTTTTTTTTGCAGTTTTTGGCCAGGGCTGGGTTTGAACCCGCCACCTCAGGCATATGGTGCCGGTGCCCTACTCCTTTGAGCCACAGGCGCCGCCTGCCATTAAGACTTTTCTTCCTTAATGTCTCTCTGTCTCTCAAGTCCATTCACGTCTTCCACACCAACTGCACTTCCCTTGCCTCCCTTCCACCCTCACCTCCATCTCCCATCCCTTCTCTCCCATCATCACCAATGCTTTATTTTGCTACTTAGGGAATACTTGACACTGTCTGGAGACATTTTTGGTTGTCTCAGTGGAGGGTGATGTCACTGGTACCCTGGACCCTACTAAACATGATGGACAGACCAGCTCCCTCTCAAGCAAGAACGATTTCCCCCAAAGTGACACTAACACTGTGGTTGAGAAACCTGCTGCATCAGGAAGCCTCTCACATCTGATAGTCAGTAAATGGGAACTGAATGAGTGAAAGAAAGAAGAAATCCAAATTCATTTCTCGAGTAATCAAACTGAATTCAAAACTTGAAGGCAGAACCCAACAGAACAAATAAGATTTTAGACACTGTATCTATAGCACCAATGTCTTACATGGGGAATGAACTCTTCTCTAGGACACTGAAAGTTCCACGACACTGTATGATCTGTAAAAAAATTCCTAGTCCCCACTTAATAACACTGTAATGGGTACTTACTTGATATTTTCTTGTAACCAGGATGGAGTTCCCAGAGCTTTACAAGGATGATTACGTGATAAACAAGTAATCAAATACCTTTCGATTTTCACCATCACCATTTTATCCTCAATGCAGAACTTAAAGTGTTTACAAAACAGAGGAAAAATACAATATTACTTCCCCCAAACACTACAGAATTCACTACAAATTTGTTTCTCTATTAGAAAAGTTAAAGTAAAGGTGAAAAATTCTAGTCACTTAAGTCCCTCCCTGCTGTAAATGGAGCATAAATGCCATTGTCTCCTAATCTCTGAAAAAACCATTAGGTTTTTCTGAAAATTTCCCTCCTGGTTTATAGGTACACTTTATCTTTCAACATATAGTAGCCAAAAAGTTTTTTGATTATTTGGAACTGGGAAACTAAGGAAGACATGAAAACATTTATTTTGTTCTTCTGTCACATAGAAATTCCTACAAACCTAGAGTTCTGGTACGGAGTCTCTATAAATACTCTTTGTAAGTAGAGACATACTCTTTCTATTGGAAGGGGACCGTTTAGGTTCTAAGTGCATTGTCAAAACCATTCAGAATTCCCCTGTGAACGTGACTGAGCCCATAATGTACCTTGTTTAGTGGCAAGAAGTAACAAAAAAAATTGGAAAGACAGAGCCAATAAGAAATTAAGGTTGAGGAAGGCGATTTTTTGCCTTTAGATTCGTGGTTTACTTCAGAAATACTGTGAAATGTGAGCCTCAAGCATAATTTAAAATTTGCGAGTAGCCACGTTAAAAAGGCAAAAAAAGAAACACAAAATTAATTTTAATAGTATATTTTATTCAACCCACATGTGAAAAATATTACCATCAGAAAAAAAATGATGTAAATTATTAATGGGAATAACTATATTCTTTTTTCATTCTAAGTCTTTCCTTTTTCATTCTAAATCTCTGAGATTGGTGCATATTTTACACTAAAAGCAATGTTTCAATTCAGATTGGCCACATTTCAATTGCTTGATAGAAGTTAATGACTATTTTGGATCCTATGACATTAGCATTAGATTTTTCAGAGCTTTTTGAGCAACATGTAAACCCTGATCCAAATTGTTAGGAGTTTTAAAACAGTATTATGTATTTTGATGAACTCAAAATGAAAAAAAAAAAATATATATATATATAACATATGTATTTAAAGAGAGCTATGTGTTTTCATGCACAGACGTACAATTTTATATTTTATAATTCCTTGTGGAAAAATTTACAATCCTTTTCTTAGGCATTCAGTTTAATAGAGACCTAATAGTGGTAAGTCCTTTCTCTTGACAGAGCTTGACCTCACTGATATAAAGAATTCCCAGAACAGGAAGAACATGGGAAAGAAAGGAGGAAGGCTGATTCTATGATAGTATATAAGTATGGGCACATGAGGGGAAAGAAAACACTTGGAGTTTAGTATCTTTTTTTCTGCCTAACTACTAAAATAAGTGTTACCCACAAAATTAGGTCAAATACATGAAGTTTCATTAAATCAAGAATGATACCAATAATAGCTTACATGCACTTGTGTTCTACCTAATAGATATTAGTTTGTCCATATTAATTCTTAATGCATGATGCAAACGCTCTTAGTATTGATTTAAATTATGCTGCTTCCACAAATCCTTACTACATATATTTAAATATATATATGTTATATTTAAATGATTTTACCTTGAATTCTAATCATCAACACCTTCTCTTAGAATATACATGTAAGCGCTAATCTAATTATCACCACTTGGGGAAAAGACCAGAAAAAGGTGAATTAGAAAATAAATGTTTTAACTTAGGGGCAGTGGCTTACCTGTTCACGAGAAAACAAGTGCCTTCCTCACAGAAATGAAGGGGAACTTGTTCTGATCAGAAAACATAAAGTCACATCAATCACTGCAGATCTTTCCAGGGAATTGCCCTCCAGCAACTTGATCTCGGCCACTACAGAATGGCTCATTCCTGGGTTTCTCTGCAACTCCCAAGCAGTAGCTTCGGCCAGGAGGTTTGCACTGACTTTGTCTTCCTCAGAAGAGCAGAAAAAGGCTAGTGGGAGGTCTGATTCCACTCACTTGCCCTGGAGCTTTAGCAGTATACAAATGATCTCTCAGTGATCACTGGGGAAAGGGACAATTACTGTGCATAACCTAACTAGTATTTCTCATAATAGTAAAGAAATGCCTGTCACCAGAGTTCCAGGAAAAAGCAATTGCTTTATTCACTCACTGGGATTTATCTGTCAGTACCTGTGATAATGCTTTAACTCTTTCCTCTCTCTGAGATTAGCAGGGCAGGATAAGAAAACTGATTTGGAAGTCTGCCTTTCCTGGCTCAGGATAATGCATTAAAGATCACAACAGCTCTTTAGTGTTTGAGTGTTCATCTAGTCTTCTGGATGCTAGGAAGTATTTTCTACCTTTATTTTATTTTATTTTAGTTTTTAGCCTTTGCCCCATGAAAGCTCCTGCATTTCATTTGAATAAGATGTAAATATTAGCTTTAAAAAGAATAATAAACTAAAAAGAATGGTTGAACAATGGGGCTGTTTCTTTTACAACTTAAACTATTTCTTCCTTGGATATTTTAGAGTTGTTTACTCTGGGGTGCCTGGGTAGAAAGGCCCAGGATAATCTAACTTGTCTCCCCAGAGGCAATAGCTTTTTTGACCTCAGGCAGTGACAGGCTAGAGAGCTTCCAACTAAATCAATCTCAGCTGAAGCGATGGAAGCAAGCGGGGGACAACTCAACCCCTGTGCCCAGCAATCTGAGGGTCTTTAAGAAGTGTTTTCCTAACTTCCACAGAGTAACAAGCCCCTTCAATAATTGAAGAACTTGAAAATGAGCTTTAAAGGCACTGCTTAAAGCCTGACCTCTGTTTTACTACTGATTTGGTTCATGATTCACTGAGAAGTAGATAGTACTAAATATTACTCCAGCAAGTGGTCATATATTGGTGATCAAAACACGCTTGCTTCCTGCCCCCAGGGAACTTGTAGTGTAATTGGCAAGGGCCAAAACAGACAGTGAACAAGTCAATAAATAAATATAACATTACAAATTGTGATCAAGGATCTGGAGGTGAAGATCAGATGCTTGACGAAAGGGAATTATTTTCCTTGGGGGAGTTGAACTGTTCTGATAATTTTATTTAAAAAAAAAAAAAAAACAAGGAATGACCTACTTTAATGAAGGTGATCAGAGGAAGACTCTTGGAGAACCTGATCTTCATGTTAAGAAATGGAAGTGAGCAGGATTCAAGCAAGTGAAATGTTTGAGAAATATTTGGGCAGAGGAAGAAGTGGAAGTCAAAGTTAGGAAGTCAAGTAGTTTACTGATAAGAGCAAATGGTAAAGTAGTTCTATGCTTCAGAATCTATTACCCTAACTTTCACAGCATCTAAGATCCTGGGAAGTCTCTTAATATTTTATGTTTCCATTTATCACCTATTTTCAATATGGCAGAATGAACTATTAATTATTTACTACCTTTTAAGAACCATCTGATCCTTGCAACTGTTTATGTAGCTAGGGTATAAGACATCAATGGTACAGAATAGAGCAACAGAGGTTCAAAGAATCACCACCTTGGGAGCAACTTCAAGCTGAATGGGTGGGTCCCTTTTCTCTTATCCCTTTTCCCATCTCCCTGATCCTGATACCTATCCAGTCTCTGTCCTGTTTCTGTCCCCTCAAATTCACTGGTACATGCCTGTTTTAACCATCTGCTACTTTTTCCCTTGTTACTCTACCATAATAATTAAATTTCCCCATCCCCTGCCCACCTTTTTATATGACACTTTTAAAACTTAGTTTGTGAGAGTGTAGGGAGAACCAGCCTTAGGGAAGATGACCTCACAATGGGACTTTACCATTTAGATGATTTTGCACAAATATAATAATTTGTGTGAGTTTCAATTTCCCCATTTGAAATAGTAGCTAAATTCTAGAGATCATTGCAGGGATATAGACAATGTATGCAAATGGCCTGGCACATATTACCTGCTCAATAAGGGAAGCAGAGGAAATAAGAGCCAGTTAAACAGGGTGGACATAAAGCATTTGACCACGAACTTTATGTGCACCCCATATAACACAATATTTGCAGGTCTCTTACATCCGAGGCACCCTAGAAACACAGATAGGCACAACTGTTAATTCACCAAAACCGAGGAAGCCTGCCAGGCCTGAGAAGCGAGACAGTCTCAAACGTTCTTGCTAAGTGTGTGGAATACTCGTCAGCAGAGACCCTCTACTTATACCACCCTCAGATGAGTCGCAGGGGGTAAGCGTTTTTCTGATCAGTCCAGGATTTTCCTGCCTCTAAATATTGGTTTCAGCCTCATGGATGTGGATTGGGAAAGACGAAGCTCAGAGTCAGTATACCCGGGACCCCTAATCAGAAGATTCAGGCTGAGCAAAGCTTTGAGACCACAGTAGGGAAGGAATGCTTACCTAAGAATACCCAAATATAACAAAGGGAGCACATGAATCCATCCTGGATACCCCAAATCGAACCATATCTAAAAGGTTCCTCAGAATATGTTTTCTGAGCATAATTTAGTAATAAAAATTTATAGTTTTAGTGAATGGATGAATAAAATGTGGAGGGCTAACACATCCACAGCAGGATAAACCTCAGAGATGTTATGTTACATGAAAGACAAAAAAAGGCTGTCTTTGATGATCCCATTTCTATAAAGTTCCCAGAAAAGGCAAATGTATATATAGATATAGAAATTCAACTAGTGGCTGCCCAGGGCTGTGGGTAGGAATGAAAAAGTGACGGTAAATGAACATGAGTTTGATTTGCAGGGGAGGGAGCAAAATTTTTTTTTTTTGCAGTTTTTTGGCCTGGGCTGGGTTTGAACCCACCACCTCCCATATATGGGCTGGCGCCCTACTCATTTGAGCCACAGGCGCTGCCCAAGGGAGCAGAAATATTGTAAAATGAGATTGTGGTGTTGGTTTTACAACTTTCTAAATCAGTGGTTCTCAACCTTCCTAATTTTGTGACTCCTTAATACAGTTCCTCATTTTGTGGTGAACCCCAACCATAAAATTATTTTCATTGCTACTTCATAACTGTAATTTTGATACTGTTATGAATCATAATGTAAATATCTGATATACAGGATGTATTTTCATTGTTACAAGGGGTCACGACCCACAGGTTGAGAACCGCTGCTCTAAACATACTAAAAAGGATTAAATTAAAGCAGGTGAATTTATGATTTGTAAATTATACCACCACAAAACTATTTATTATATTAAAATATAATTTAAAAAACCAATAGGTCCCACTTTGAACCTCAGCTTAGAGGCAGTGATTTTCTGATGAGAAATGGTTTAAATCCCGTTATTGTGCGGCTCTGGACTGTCTGTCTATATTTGACTCTCCTCTCAGTCCAAAAGGGAACCCAGAGGTGTTCCAGGGGTGAATGTTCCAAGGTCACGGAGGGTGAGGCTGCTGAGGAATGAGCTGGTCACGCTACATAAGCTCAGTAAGAAAAGGGTCTTTAGTCTGTATTTAATCGTCATGTTTTATTCACAGAAACTGGCCAGCTACAATACACGTTTTAAATTTTGAATACCCCCAGGCCCAAAGCCTTAATTTTTCTTTTTCAAAAGAGATGAGCTAAAGAGAATAAAATGGTTTTTATTTTAAATTGCTAGGCTGCAAAATGAACCTAATTGTCAGTGGGAGTGACAGGGACCATCAAACATCTCAGTCTGCAGCAAGAATGTTGTTTACCTCTCTGTTATTATTGGTCTTGAAAGATATATTGGAAAGAAAATGGCACCAGGGGAAACTAAATTCAAGCCCAAGTTTTAATATTTTCTATTTCCCAATTCTGTAGTCAATGATTAATTACTTCACACATACATAAACAGTCTGCGACAGGGAACTTGTAGTAACAAGGAGCCAAAATCCACTCAAGGCCCAGGTAAAAGGGTTTTCTTTCAATGCTACAATAGTTATGTGGGTGAACCTCCGTGAACAGAAAACAAAGAACCCTGGGCTGTATATCCAGTGACTTAAACATCAGCAGACAACAACATTATCCCTTGTCTGTCTCTTGCCTCTACGCCTCTCTTTGTATCTGCAAACCCCTTTTTTCTTTGTTTACTAAAAAGAATGTACATGGCCTGAAATGAGTGAGCAAGGCCAGGCTCTCTATAACTTTACACTTCAGGTACTCAGCAATCTTTGACTTGTACCAGCTACAGATTGTTCCAGTGATTTCAACTGCCTGCCCTGACCCAAGCAGCTGCAGCCAGAAAAGGAGGGTCACAAGGTCTGTCCTGGTTACACAGGCCCACACTGGTAGGCAGAAAGATAGCCCACAAAGATGTCAGTAGGCTACTCCCCAGAACATGTAAATCAGTCCTCACACAGTACATGACAGTGGGGAATTTAAGTTGCTAACCAGCTGATTTTGAGCTGGAGAGAGTATCTTGGGTTACCCAGGTTGGTTCAATGTGATTGTAGGGGTCCTTATAAGTGAAAGAGAGTAGCAGGAGTGTCAGAATAAAAGATGTGAAGACAGAAGGAGAGATCAAGGTGATATGGGAAGGGGCCACGAGCCAAGGAATGCAGGTAGTCTACAAAAGCTAGAAAAGCCAAGGAAACAAATTCTCCCACAGAGCCTCCAGAAAGAACAGAGCCCTGCTGACATTTTGGTTCTAAGACTTCTGAACTCCAGATCTGTAAGATGATACAATTGTGTTGTTTTAAACCACTAAGTTTGTAAAAATTTATTACAGCAGTATTAGAAAATGAATGCAGCATTTAAAAAGACAAATGTCTATGTTGAATGGATTATCCTCAAAGGGACTTCATATCTACCCATCAGGAAATTATGATTCTACAAATACAGGAAAATTTCCTATTAAGAAACTATTGGGAAAGGGTGCTCAGTATCTTGTTTTTTATTTTGTTTTCTTTTGTTTTGTTTTCCATGCTGGGCCCAAGAATTTTGACTGAAATTATGAATTTACAGTATAGCTAATCAGGCAGATACATAAAGTCACACATAAAGTATTAGGTTACTAAGCATAAAATGTATGATTTCCATGAGATCTGCTTGACAGTTGATATCTCTAACATTTTACTTTGACACTTCTTGTCTTATTTTTATTGTTAAGGTACATCCTCTTTCTTTTAAAGACATATTTTGGCTTGTGATTATTTTTAAAAATTTTAAGAGTAATTTTGGTGAAACCATGGTGAAGTCAAAAGCTTTTGTTATTTTTTTCTTGTTTGTAGTATTTTATTGCCATCAGAAGGTACTCAGATATAAACTTGTATTATTTTTGAATAAGAGTTTCATTGTGGAACCAATTCAAAACAACACAAAATATCAACAAAAGGGGTGGCTGATGAGTGCACAGTACATGGATGATTTGAGATGTTCTGACGTGGTGATTTTAATTTTGAAAATGAGCTGTGTGAACTACTTGAGACTAAGGAGGGTAATGATGATCCAAATGCTTAAATGGAAGCAAATCCATCTCTCAACCTATGCCTGAATAGCCGCATGCAATTACTATTCCAATAATATTGGACCATTTGAAACAAATTGTCAAGGTAAAGAAGATGGATAGATGGGTTGCATATAAATTAAATGAGCATCAGAAAAGAAATTATCTCAAAGGGAACCATCAAAGTGAGCCATTGCTACCCCATATTCTTTATTATGTGTGATGAAAAATGGATTATTTTTGTCCCAAGCATTGGCTACAATGGCTGGATAAAGATGAAGTGTCTAAAACCAAATATTCCTCCAGTAATGCTACTGGTATCTGGTGGTCCAACACTGGTGTTATTCACCACAGCTTCATGAAACCTGGTCAATTGATTACAATGGATGTCTCCAGCAAGAATAAATGTGTGAACACAATAACTAAGAAAATGCTACGAAGGCTATGTTAACCAGTTTGATGAAAAATTTCAAATTATATATCAAACCAGCACATTGTACCCCATGATTGCATTAACGTTCACAGCTATGATTTAATAAAAAAAAAGAAGAAGTTGGAGAGAATGATGACTGGGCATGTGATTAGATAGCCAAGATTTTTCAACGGTGACAGGCCAATCCTCTTCCAAGACAACACTCAACCACATGTTATACAAACAGACCTGCTCAAAGTATAGAAGTTGAGCTTGGAAATTCTTTGACAACCACTATTCACCAGACCTCATAGCAATAGACTACCACTTCTTCCAAGCTTTTGACCACTTCTTGCAAGGAAAAATATTCAATTACCAATAAGCTGTGAAAAATATCTTTCATGATTTCATTGCCACTTGCTCTTCAGGCTTCTTTGTTGCTGACATACACAAGCTACCATTAAGATGGCAAAACTGTGTCCATGACTTAGGTGCATACTTTGCTTAATTGTACTGCTTCTTGTGGAAGATACAATAAACTAATATTTTGATTCGAAATTGGATGTTTCATATTTAATAACATAATAGTTCATCAATTTGAGAAATTCAAATGACAACAAAATAGATTGAGACTAAGGAAACAAAACCACAACTACTACCTCATTTAAAAATTAACTTAGAGAATAAACAACATATAGGTTTGTTAAAGTTAGTGCTCAATCTTTTATTACAAGTTTCGTCTAATATAGTTTTTGCTCTCAATGATAATTTTTCTTTTATTTCAATAGATTTAGGGGTATTAATCGTATTTTGTTACATATGTGAATTGTATATGCTGTGATGTCTTGATTTTTAGGGCACCCATCACCTGAATTCTGTACATTTCATCAGGCAGGTGTTTTTCTTCTCTTACCCCACTCCTGTCCTTAATGATGATAATTCTATTTCTGCCATCAGCCTAAATATAATACTGATTATTTTCACCTAAAGTTATAATACATAAGGAAAATGGGAAATTATAGCTAAATGTACTTTTATTACTAAATATTGTTTACAATACATGTTGGCCACCTCTTCGTAGAATTTCCTTCCCATTTTCCCTATGGATGGTGACTTCAGGGACATCCTGTATATCTCCAAATCCAATTGTCTATTTGACATTTCCTCTAGGTTGACATGAAGACATCTTAAATCCAACATGTTCAAAATAATTCACTAACTGTACCCCACCCTACCTTCAACCTCCTGTTCTAGCATCCTTTCTTCCCTAATTTATGGGCTTATCAATTGGAAAAACAAAATCACCTAGAATGCTTTAAAAGCTATTTTATCATTTTTAGTGATGGGTTTCACTATGTTGCTCAGACTGGACTCGAACTCCTGGCCTCAAGCAATCCTTCCACGCTAGCCTCCTAAGTAATTGGGACAATAAGCCTACACTACCACACCCAGATCTAAATGCTTCTTTACTGTTGCTTTTTAATTTATAAACATGTCTTGAATCGTCCTCCTTCTGCCTAGTCTCCTTGATACTGCCACAACCGTGGTCAAGCTCAAAGCCCTCAGCTTCTCTCTCCAGGACAACGTTATAGCTTCTTCACTAGTCTAGTGCAAGGAACACACAGCTTCAATCTGTTTCAAATTACAGGGGAAAAAAATTCTAATTTTCAGATCCATCACCCTCTATTACCTGCTTAGACATAAGCTGCTTACTAATCTAGCCACTAACTCTTCCAGAGTTGCACTTAAGTCATTTCTTTCTCAGTATTTTAGAATATCACTCAATTTCCATTCGGAAGTCCCTGTGCTTTGGGGGAAGCTGACTCCATGCCTGCCTAGTATCTGGAATGAAATACAGTAGAACTTCCATAAGTGACCACCTCCCTACATTGACCACCTCTTTAAGTTGACCTCATTTGCATAGACTGGACTTGTGCCACATGTACATTTCAGTACTGCAGGCCTAGTTCCATAGGCTGACCATCTCCATATGTGGACCAGTTTGTTACAGTCACTTGAGTGACCAACTTACAAAGGTTCTACTGACCTCTACTGCATGTAACTTACCACAGAAATACTATTTTAAGAATGGGCATTTGACCTCTGCTAGTAGAAGCAGAATGGATCCAGGACAATTACTGAAAATGCTTGTGTGAAGGGTCTGTATTGTGTGATAGATGGACAAAAGGTCTGGAATGCTAAAAGCAGAAGGTCAGCATCAGGAGTGAAGCCAACTGAGGCCACTTCTTGCCTCTGCGGGGCAAACATGTGCCCTAGGATAAAAATATTAAATACTTTAAAAATAAAAATAAATGGCCAAGTGCAGTGGTGTGTGCCTGCAGTCCTAGCTACTCAGGACATGGAGGCAGGAGGATAATTTGAGCCCAGGAACTGGAGGAAGCTGTGTGCTATGATCATCTCTGCGGTTACAGTAGAGTCTAGGAGATAGGGCTGAGACCGTTCTGAAACTCTGTTTCCCTGTGGTTCCATGGCTTGGAAGACTCAATATGGCTAAGATGTCAATTCTTCCCAAAGTAGGTTATAGATTTAACACCATCCCAGTTAAAGTCCCAGCAAATTGACATATTAGGTCTAAAAGTTATATGAAAAGGTAAAAACTCCAGAATAGTCAACATAATACTGAAGAACAAAGTCTGAGGATGAAGGCTACCAGGCTTCTATACTTACTATAAAGCTACAGTTATATGACAAAGTGTACAGGTACAAGAATAGACACAGACATTATGGAACAGAAAAGAGAGCCCAAAAGTAAAACCACACAAATATAGACAACTGAACTTTAACAAAGAAACAAAGGAAATTCAATGGAAAAAGGAGACGCTTCAAAAAAATGTGCTGAAACAATTGGATTCCCATTTGTGAAAAAAACCTCAAAATCTCAAAATGAATTATAAACTAAAGTATTATACCCAATACCATAAATATTCTATAAGATAAAAAATAGGAGAAAACTTATGTGACATTGGGTTTGGTCATAAAAATGCATATGACCATGAGTTTTCAGTTATAACCCCAAAGCACATTTCATAAAAGGAAAAAAAAAATTGATGTTAGGCTTCATTAAATTTAAAAAGTATTATTACTCTGTATTGAAAATACACTGTTGTTAAGAGAATCAAAAGTCAACCCACAGATGAGGAGAAAATATTTCCAAAACACATATCTTGGGCAGTGCCTGTGGCTCAAAGGAGTAGGGCGCCGGCCCCTTATGCTGTGGGTGGAGGGTTCAAACCCCAGCCCCGGCCAAAAACTGCAAAAAAATAAAAAAGAAAATAAATAAAAAACAAAAACACATATCTGATAAAGGACTTGTTTCCAAAAAATACAAAGAACTCTTAAAAGTCTACAATAAGAAAAAGACCCAATTAAAAAATAGGCAAAAAAATCTGAACTAACATCTCACATAAGAAGAAACATGAATGGCAAATAAGCTTATAAAAAGATGCTCATGGGCTGGGCATGGTACGCATGCCTGTAGTCTCAGCACTTTGAGGAAGCTGAAGCAAGAAGAACATTTGTGGGAGTTTGAGACCAACCTGGGCTGAATAGCAAGATCCTATCCATGTCTAAAAAAAAATAAAAATTTGCCAGCTAAGAAGATGCATGCCTATAGCCCCCAGCTACTTAGGAGGCTGAGGCAGGGTGATTCCTTGAGCCCAGGAGTTCAAGGCAACAGTGATCTATGATCACACCAATGTACTCCAGCTGGGTAGCGGAGGAAGACCCTTTATCTACAAAAAGAACAAAACAGATGCTTATCATTATTTGATCATTTGTCAGCAGGGAACTGCAGATTGAAACAACAATGAGATACCACTATACATGGCTAAAATCTAAAACACAATACCAAATTCTGGCAAGCATCCAAAGTAACACAAACTCCCACTCACTCTGGGTGAGAATTCAAATATGATGCAATCATTTTAGAAGACAGTTTGACAGTTTCCTATAGAGCCAAATGTAGTCTCGCTGTATGATCCAGAAATCATACTTCTCTTATTGATTTGCAAATCTTTGTTTACACATAATTCTGCAAAAGAATGTTTATACTGATTTCATTCATAATCACCTAAAACTAGAAACATCAAGATGTCTTTCAATAGACAAATGAATAAATAGACTGAGGGACATTCATATAATGGAATATTGTTCAATGATTTTAAAAAAGCCAGGAAAACACAGTAAAAGTCCCTTTTCTCTAATTGAAAAGTGCCAGTATAGGAAAGCTACATATTGCATAGTTCAACTATATGACATTCTGGAAAATATAAAACTACAGAGACAGTAAAATGATCAATAGTTGCCAGAGGTTCTGGGACAAAGGGAAATAAATACATAGATGGAATATAATGGGTTCTCAGAAGAGGTGAATGAGTTTTACTTTCCTGTAAGTCATTACCCTGCCTTGTACTTTACACCCTACTACTACGAGTACATGATGCTGTATTTGTTTGTTATTCAAGTATTCATTCATTTACTTAAGAAATAACTACTGAGTATTATACAATATGTTAGGCATTATTCCATGGCAAATTATTCTGTGTCCCTTGGGACATAGTTCACTCCTCATTGGAATTTCTTATGTAAGCTTCTCCTGTAGCGGAGTATTTCACCATGTAGTACAATTTTTTGTTTATATCTCTTCTCTTAGATATGGGGAAGTGTTGTTTTTAAAAATGACCTTGTAAATTACAGCAACTAGTCAGATAAAACTTTGTGAAACAGGGAAAAATGAAAGAAATACACTTTTAATATTTGTTTTCTGAGGGCCTATGGAATATATGATATAATGCAGCATTTTAGTAAGGTTCAGTCAGAGATGCTTACATTTAAAGGAGAAATGCTGCCATATCTTAAAAGCCAAAGTTTTACAAAGTCCAATGAAGAGATCAACTTGCATAGTCTATAGATTTCTGTGAGTGACTCAAGAGTTAGGTGATAAATATAACTTGAATCCAGGGACATGGCTACCTCATAACTCCTCATATGTAGTTATTGACACAGCAGCTATAATTGGGGTTGAGGATTGTGGGCTAGAGTGTAATATCCCAACCCAAACCTCCTATTAGGTTTAGAAAGACCACTTCTCTTTGTTTCATTTAACAGACTATTTTTCAGAGCTTCTTTTGGTCCACAGCAATATTGAATAGAAAGTACAGTATAAATAGTTCCCAATATGTCGCCTTCCCCATCGACCTCCTTCTCTGTCGACATCATGCACCACAGTTGTAGATTCATAACAATCAGTGAACCTACCCTTCTTACGGGGTAAGCATTGTCTCAGTTTCAGTAAGATGCTAAATATGTTTGGGAGAATCAAGACCATAGAATTAATACTTTTATGTTAAAAAATATTTGTGGGGCAGTGCCAATGGCTCAAAGGAGTAGGGTGCTGGCCACATATGCCAGAGGTGGCAGTTTCAAACCCAGCCCCGGCCAAAAATTGCAAAAACTGCAAAAAAAAAAAAAAATATATATATATATATATATATACATATTTCGTGAATTTCTTTGCCTCCCTCCATCCCTCCCTTCCTTCCTTCATTCCTTCCTTTTTTGAGAGAGTTTCACTCTGTTGCCCAGGCTTCATAGCAATGTCAAACTCCTGGGCTCAAATGATCCTCTTGCTTCAGCCTCTGAGTAGCTGTGATAAAGGCATGTGCCTCTACACTTGGCTATTTTTTCTATTTTTAGTAGAGACAGGGTTTTCACTCTTGCTCAGGCTGGTCTTAAACTCCTAAGCTCAAGCAATTCTCCCACCCAGGCCTCCCAGAGTGTCAGCCACCACCTCCAGCCCTGTTATTTGTTTCTAACGTGTAAAATAAGTTGCCTACTAGAACTTCAGCTTTGTAACTCTAAAATGAAAGATGGATCAATTGATTTAGACCTGTGATATTTAGTTGAAATCTTCCTGAGTTGGAACATTTGTGTGAACTAAAATTCCACTATTATTTATAAATTCAGTTTTTTCCATTTATAAAAATAATCTAGTATTCAGGGAAGTTTTATTTATTAGGCCAAAATACTTTTGAAGGAAATAGAATATATTCAATTTGAAAATTCAGTTTAAAGGTTTAAAGGCTGAATGATTATAAACCAGGCCAAACTTAGCATTAGTAACAGGCTCCCTGGAAGGGATAGTAAAGAACTTCTCAAAATAAAATAATAATACTGTATTACATTGAGGATTATAAAACATTAGGAAGAATTGGGATCTTTGGATTTGTGACTTTAACAAATTTAAAATTTTCTTTTTAGAAATACCAATAGACTTTTTGGTATATACAAATTTGCCTCTAATATGCAATAAAACAAACCCCCTCATTTTTAACACCCTCTTTTCCTAGAGTTAATCAATCATTCTTTCAGTATTTCAAAGTTCTTCTAGAATGGTATACATCAAAATATAGTTTTGGTCTTTTGTGTTTCTTTCTCTTTTCTACCATACAAGGAAATCCCAGGATTCAGGGACAACATCTTATTTATGTTTGGTTCTATAGTGTTTGGTTTGGTGCCTTGGTACACGGTAGGTGCTCAGTAAATGCTTACTAAACACAATACCGAGAATCAGGGGAAAGAGAGAAACCAGAGTATTGAAAAGCCTGAAATGTATACTTATTCACTATCCAATTAGCTGGATCAAGCAAATCACCTCACACTCTAGGCATGTCTGAGATGATCTGAAATGTAATAACCATTTTGATCAAGTCTCAAAATACAAAAATCATGTTAACAGTTTATCTCTGTTTCCCATCCATTCTTGCATCAGTTAAATCCCACAGGAGTTGCTGTTGATCCTTTAATGGCATGTTGTATGTCTTATCCTGAGTAACACTGATGCTTCTGAATTCATTGACACTAGAGCTTGATTTCAAACTTGAACTTTGTCATAGTGAAAAAAAAAATTTGTAAATAAAAACTTGAGCTTATGGCCTGATATTGTCACAAGTCAAATCTGACACAACATCTGTGCAGCCCAGGCTGACCACTTACCCTTTCTGAATATCCCTTTCCTTGGCAGGGAAAGTAAATACCTTATAACATCTTCCTTATAACATTTCTGTTTATAAAATTCAAGAGTAATTTGTAAAATTGCAATAACTACACAAATGAAAGACATGCATGCTGTATGCCCATGATAACTGTTTCTCTCATTTGTCTTGACAGTATTTTCTAAATCTTTCCTATTTCAAGTGTGGTCTGTGGGCCAAAATGACTGGCCTCACCTGGGAAATTGTTAAATATGCAGAATCTCAGGTCTCACTTCCCCAAACCTACTGAGTTAGGGGCTGTATTTTAACAAGTTCCAGATGATTGCACATTATAGTTTAAGAAGCATGGTCTACATATATCTGAAGGTATATTATTATTGGTAATTTCTAATTGGTGCTGAAATAAGTTAATACAAACTAGGGGCTTAAAACACACGAAAGTATTATCTTTATAATTCTGGAAATCAGCAGTCCTAAAATCAAGGAGTCCCAGGCTTGTGTTCTTTCTTGGGGCTCTAGGGAAGAATTCACTTCCTTACCTTTTCTGGATTCTAAAGGCCACTTGCACTCCTTGGTTTGTGGTTCCTTCCTTCCTCCACTCTGACCATTGTTTTTGTCTTGAGTTCTCTATGACTATGACTTTCCTGCCTCCGTTTTTGCTAACAAATACCCTATTGATTGCATTGAGTCTACATGGATAAACCAAGATAATCTTCCCACCTCAAGATCCTCAAATATTACTCATTTCTACGAAATTCTGCTTTGTCATATAAAGCACATGTTCAGAGCTTCTGGAGCTTAGATGATGAACATTTTTGAGGGCCCTTATTTTGTCTACAGAAGATGCTGTGTGCCTAAACATAGCTCAATTTCTCAGAAATCCATTTCAAGATAACGGCACATGAATCACATACTCTCATTCATTCATTTGTATCTGCAGTATGCTGGGGCCTAAATGCTGTCCCATAATTAATCTACATTCTATCATCATCTCTCTCTTCCATTCCAACCCCTTGTGAAACTCCACTCTGTACAACTTGCCCACGTCACTGTTTCTACCTTTAAACTCAATAGATAACTTAGCCTCCTACTTCACAGAGAAATTCACAAGCCACCAGGTAAGAGTGTCTTCAACTTCTTGGCATTCTCTCCCCATCCCCTTAATTTACTCAGCAAATATACATTTGTATCAAACTTCAGACTAATCGCTGTCCTAGGTTTTCAAAAAAATGGTTCTGGCTGTCATGGAGTTGACATTCTAATGGGGAAGAAGAGAATAAGGAGGGAAGGAAGAACAGGAACGGGAAAAATCAGACGGTGGAAAATGACATGGTGAGACTACGGTACCTACTAAAGAGAGGGCGGTACAGAATTCTCTGAAAAGATGACATTTAAAGTGAGACGTGAACACAAGTAGGAACCTGCCAGGAGAAGGTGGATGGTGGACACAGTGGACCACCGCTCAGCAGAGGGGATTTTTTCAAACCTATGTGTTTTCATGTAGGAACACCTATCCTTTTCTTTCCTCTGTTTGGCTTCTAGATTAGTAGTCTTCAAACAGGACCGCAGGAATATATGAAGACTTTCCAATGGGATCTTGAGCAAGTTCATTTCCAGGAATCCTGTTGCTGACCTTCAACTTCCACAGGTTGTCTTCTCTAAAATTGCTCCCAGAATAAACTTCAAGTTCAAGGTATTCTTTTCTTTCCTATCCCTCCTTTCATAATTTCCTCTTTCTTTCTTGGGAAAGAAAGCATGGTTCTCACTCAACCTAAATCTTAATACGTTGCTTTGTCTTCTGGGTATGAAAACCTCTGGCATAATGCCGGAGGTGGCGGGTTCAAACCCAGCCCCGGCCAAAAAAAAAAAAAAGATAGAAAACCTCTGGCATGCCCAAATAAGAGACAATTCTACATATTGGTGGCAGTGTTGAGAAAGCCAATGTGAAAATTAACAAAGATCACAGAAATGAGAACAGAGAAACAGAGGCTGTTTATTCAGAATTTGCTATAACAAGGGAGTCAGCTACCATCACTTCCCTTTGGCGGAAACTTAAAGGTAAGTTGGGAGATGGGGGAAGTTTTATAGTGGAAAGAAGAAAAGGCTCCAGCAGTACTCTGCCTGGAGTCTGTTGGCATAGGGTCTCGTATGGGACTGGTTTCAGGAGTCTATTTGGCTCTCTCTGGTTGATCCTGAGTTGGAAGGGAGCGGGAGAGGAGAGAGGATAGGGAAACTGGTAGTCATTGACCACTGACTATAGTCTTGACTATTCTGAACCCTCTGTGGCAGAGGTGCTGATGTGGTTGGCATCCTGGACTGGTTACTGCAGAGGCTGTGGGTCAGAGTTCTGTTGTCTGGATATTACCAGAAAAATTCTGATAGCTACAAAGACTGAATAGCAAATCCTATTGCAAGTCAGGTTATTTTTACTTCTTTGCTTTTGATATGATTGCGAGAAGGAATCTAATCACTAAACATTTTTGACGATAGGTCATTGTATGCTATTTTGGAATATAATCTGGAAGGAGTTAGGAGAATTTTTAAATATTGCTTCAGAAAAACTCCCTTCATTCCTTCCCCTTATTGTATCAACAATTACATTTTCTTAAAAAAAAATACTTTAATAAAATGAAAAATATGAATAGAATTGATGCTGAAACTTGTCTAATTTTATTAATATATAATATTCATTCACAGATAACCGAACTACATTTAAAAAATCCTGATTATCTTCATAGGAAATATTTAATATATTTCATTAATACTTTATGTTTAATAGTTATAAAAATTATAAAAACTGTTATATTGTCTATATCAATTATGTACTAAACAGTTATGACTAAATCTATTGTATTTGCATCTTGGTTGCAGATAAGCACGATAGATTGATTAATATATTATAGGGTAAAATTCTCTTAGGAAAAAGGTTGTAAGTGTTCAAGGAATGAAGATATGTTATTAAAGTTCTGTTTAAAAAAGAGTTTATCTTTTTCAGTGTGTGGTAGTGGGTACCAAATTGCAAGTGTATTTTGATTTTGCTAAATGTACTTAAAAGACTCAGTATCTTTTATTATGCTGGAAATTACATGTTTTGCAACTATTTATACTTGAAGAGAAAACCTTTAGATGTCAAATTTAAGATGTGTGGATGATACATGTTTTTTCAAACATTTTGGGGGGTACTATGGAAAAGAATTTGAAGAGTGTGCTAGAACATAGGTTTTCAATGTTCAGTGTTCGACCTAAGTGTGCATAGAATCACTGGGAGAAGTTGCTAAAACCCAGCTTGCTGATGTCTGCCTGCAAAGTTTCTCATTCTCTACATCTGGGAGGAGGTTAGGGCTGAGAATTTGCATTTTTCACCAGCTCCCAAGTGCCACTGCTGCTCTATCTTCTTTTGAAAAAAACTTCTGTTCATGTCTTTTGCCTGCTTTTTCATGGGGTTATTTGTTTCTTGCTGTTTGTGTTCCTTGTAGATTCTTGATGTTAGTCCTTTGTGGGATGCATAGTTTGTGAATATTTTCTCCCAGTCTGGTGGTTGTCTATTTACTCTGTTGATTATTTCCTTTGCTGTGCAGAAGCTCTTCAATTTAATCAAGTCCTGTTTATTTATTTCTGTGGTTGCTGTACTATGTGTTTGCCTTTGGGATCTTAGTCATAAATTCTTTGCTTAGGTTGATGTCTCTAAGAGTTTTTCTTCTACCTTTTCCTCTAGCATTTTTATGTCTTCATGCCTTATGCTCTAGAATTATTAGCCTCCATTCAGATGACTAAACTAAAAATATGAATGTCATTTTTTTTTGAGACATAGTCTCACTCTGTCACCCTGGGTAGAGTGCTGTGGCATCATCATAGCTCACAGCAACCTCAAACTTTTGAGCTCAAGCGATCCTCTTGTCTCAGCCTCCTGAGGAGCTGGGACTACAGGAAGGTGTATTCTTAACCCTCCTCCTTTTCCCATGTCTGTCACACTTGTCACACTTGCCAAACATCAAGCCAGTGCAGCCACTTCAGTCCATCCCCCACTGTTACCCTTAGATGAGCTCTCCTGCTCTCTCCTGCGTGACTCCAGTTTCTTCCATGGTGCAGTCAAAAGCCCCTTCCAAAGCCAAGCCACAAAGATGTCACAACCTGCTCAAAAACTCCAGTTATCCTCAGTCATGCTCTCGATGCAAAAGCAAACTTCTTCTTGTGCCTCTCGGGCACTGCTCATCTTCATATTTGGATATCACAGTCCCTCATTCCCCCAGCTCTGACCTGTAGCACCCCACTACTGTTAGACCCTCCCAAGGTAAAGGGGGACTTATGTATTGTCCTTTCAGGGTGCTCTCTAGTTTTTCTCACCTCTGGGATTCCATAAAAGGGTCTAGAAAACTTCTCTGCTTCCCTTCTGCTCTTGTATACTGTGCAGAGCCCCACCCCTTTTCAGATTACAGAAGTAACCTCATGTAAGAGCTCATCTGAACTTGTGTGTGAGTGTGTCTGCATACATGCAAACATGTGTGTGTGTGTGCGTATGCACACATGTGTCTACAGGCAGGGTCTTACTCTGTTACCTGGTCTGGAATGCCATGCCATCAGCCCAGTTCACAGAAATCTCACATTCTTGGGGTCAAGTGATCCTTTTGTGTCAGCCTCCCAAGTAGCTGGAACTAGAGGGACCCAACACTTATTTTTAGTAGAGATGGGGGTCTCATTCTTGCTCAGGTTGGTCTTGAATTCCTGAACTCAAGGAGGATCCTCCTACCTTGGCGTCCCAGAGTGCTAGGATTACAGGCCTGAGCAACCTCACTCAACCTTTACCTTGAACTTTTAAACATCAGCTCAAGTTCCTCCCAATGTGTTCTTAGGACCTCTAATTTTGGCTTCGGTGATTACACTTATGTGTTAGGGGTCAGAAACCAATACTTCAAAACATGGCACTTTGACATGCTGAACTGAAGAATAAGCCTTAAGATCTTTCTGACTCCTGCCCCCCCCATCTACCCACATCTACTGTCTCCCAGTCTCTCAGTCCTCCTTCTCTCCCAAAGCACAGCATGGAGTTGTTCTCTGAGTTTCCCTATCTTTCCAAAGTCCAGACATACCAAACAAAA
Organism: Nycticebus coucang; assembly: GCF_027406575.1. Taxonomy (NCBI): domain Eukaryota; kingdom Metazoa; phylum Chordata; class Mammalia; order Primates; family Lorisidae; genus Nycticebus; species Nycticebus coucang. Next base: position 32,632,844 of record NC_069805.1, on the reverse strand, counting down.
AACAATCACCTCTTGTCCCTTCCCTGAGTTTTCAGAAACTGAAGTCATATCACAGGAAGAAAGATTGAAGTCTGTCAACACACTAGGACAAAGTTTTGTTTGTCTTGGGGGTCCCAAGACATTGTATTTTCTTTGAGCCAATTGAATTCTCTTAAAATCATTTATTAACCCCCTATAATCATCCACATTCCCCATCTTCCTTTTCCCTAAGATGTAACCATCTGTTCCATTCATGGTGGAGTGGTCACTCATTTTCCCACATGCGTGCTAATAAATGTGTACACCATTTCTCCTATTAATCTGTCTTTGGTCAGTTGATTTTCAGCAAACTTTCAGAGGATGAAGGGGAAATTTTCTGCTAGCTCCCACACACATTTTATGGTACTTGCCTATTTGCTTGCATTGCTCTCTCCCAGTAGATTTCTGTTCTCTGAGGACAAGACAGGACCTTTCTTATTTACCATGCCTTCAATGAGTTTTCATTCTACTAATGCTGAAGTGACAAGAAGGTTTTTTTTTTTTTTTTTTTTTTGAGAGAGAGAGAGAGAGAGAGAGAGAGAGAAAGTCTCACTATGTAGCCCTCGGTAGAGTGCCCTGGCCTCACAGTTCATAGCAACCTCAAACTCTTGGGTTTAAGCAATTCTCTTGCTTCAGCCTCCCAGTAGCTGGGACTACAGGCACCCACCACAGTGCCTGGCTATTTTTTGTTGCAGTTGTCATTGTTGTTTTAGCAGGCCTAGGCTGGATTTGAACCCACCAGCCTCAGTGTACCATAACCACTGTGCTACAGGTGCCAAACCGACAAGACTGTGATTCCTGACACTAGCAATTCTACATAATAATGTGGCAGGAAGACAAACACACAGAGAAAGAAAAGATGGTATGATCGACTGTGACGATAAGTGACACGTGATCTAAGCTCAATAGAAGTTTAGCCTGTGCACAGTGGCTCCTGCCTATCATCCCAGCACTTTGGGAGGCTGAGACGGGAGGATTACTTGAACCCAAAAGTTCTAGACCAGCCTGGACAACAGAGTTGTTTCTATAAAACTGTGTAAAAAATTTAGCTGAGCATCATGGCATAATCCAGTGGGCCTACATATTCTATAGGCTAAGGTGGGAGGATCACTTAAACTTAGGAGTTCAAGGCTGCAGTGAGCTATGACAGCACCACTACACTCCGGCATGTGTGATGGGGCAAGGTTATGTCCCTGAAAAAAAAAAAAAAAAAAACAATAGAAGTTTGGCAGGGGAGGTCATAGTGCTTGACGGAATGATTGGAGAAGACCAAATTATGAGGACATTGAACCTTCACATTTTCTCTTCACTATTTAAAGTTCGGGACAAAGGTTTTTTTTGTTTTTTGTTTTTTTTTTTTTTTGAGCCCTTAGGCAAGACAGTGAATGACTTATTTTGTGTCAATCTTTTCTCAGGCTGGAAGCCATCACAGAAAGAAGAGGTTGGCAGTCTTCCCTATGACCTTCATTTGCAATGAGTCCACTGTTTGCTATTGGTTATTATTATTTTTGCATTTCATTTATATCTGATCACAATGGATGTAGACAGAGAATTTAAGATTTTCAAAACTGCATAGTAGCCTTATTGCAACAGGTAAATGACGTAGAATGCCCCCACAAGCTAGCTTGGTAATTTCTCTAGTTGAAAAATATATAACAGTGTCTGCTTTCAAAGTGATTTAAAGGCATTCAGTTTCATTCCGCATATACTATGTGGAGTGAAAACTACTCAAAGATTCTAAGAATCGGATATTCTTAGTGTCTAGAATAAAGACAGTTTTAAAAAGCATTTTAGTTACCCTGGCACTTTTATTAAAAATTTCAAAATTGCTGATTTCAGTGGTTATTAAATACTATAGCGACGATGTAAGTTTCCAAGTGTGAAGAACAATTTTAGTTCTGTCACCACTATTCCATATGGCTATCAGGCAATAGGACTATTTCTGCTCAGATGTTTGCTTTATTTACTTAAAAGTTAATGTGTTTATTTAACACATATCAATGCACATTCCCTCATTATGCCTGTGTTTTTGAAAAGTACCCAGAAAAAAATTAAAGCACCAAATAAAAATCTTTCAGGGAAGAAAAAAAAGTGAATTACTATACCCAGGCTGGAACAGCTCAGAGTGTAACATGCAGACAGAACACAGAAACCCAGAGTAGAAAGCTCTTCTGGGGAAGTGCATTGAGGGAGTGTGGTAAGGAGGTTTATGAATGTTCGTGGGAGGCAGTTCTGAGCATAAAGGTCAATAAAACACAAGGGATGGAGTTTAGGAGTGGGCGAGGGAGACAAAGGGTGCAGTTAGAAGATGGGCTTGGGCAGAGTAGCCAGGGAGCTGTGTTGGAGGGTGGAGGGTCAGAAATGTACCCAGATGCCAACTGAATCAGATCTGTATAAAGCAGAGGGATGCCAAGAAAAGGATGCAAATAAGAATGTAGACCCCGCGGTGCCCATAGCTCAGGGGGTAGGGCATTAGCCACATAAACCAAGGCTGGTGGGTTCGAACCTGGCCCAGGCCAGCTAAAACAACAATGAGAACTGCAACAAAAAATAGCTGGGCATTGTAGTGGGTGCCTGTGGTCCCAGCTACGTGGGAGGCTGAGGCAATTGCTTAAGCCCAAGAATTTGAGGTTGTGGTGAGCTGTGATGCCAGCACTCTACCCAGGGCAACATAGTAAGACTTTGTCTCAAAAAAAAAAAAAATGTAGCCCCCAGAATGGTGAAATGTTTGGAGCAGGTGGTTTCTGGCTAAAGAGAAAGAAGCAGAGGTGAAGAGGATACAGTGGGGACCATTTCATAATACTTACTTTTTCTTTTTTTACTCCTAAAAAAATGAACTGTGTACACTTCTTGTGTAAAAGCTGTATGTGCTTTAGAGAAAGTAGTTATAGGGTTCGAGAGGAGCCGTCAACTAACTTATAATGCTGTAGAAAAAAAAATTACAAAGTTTGCAAACAGTAAACACAAAGATTTATCTTTTTTTTTTTTTCCGGGGCTGGGTTTGAACCCACCACCTCCGGTATATGGGGCCAGGGCCCTACTCTTTGAGCCACAGGAGTTACCCCACAAAGATTATCTTTTAATGTCATTGATAGCTTGGATAGCTTGAGGGAGTTACTCATAATTGAAAATAACATATATCAAGAGAGAAAAAGGCTTTCCTATCAATGAATCAGAGAAACAAGGTAACACATGCTATGTAGAAATTTGGAGTACATAAAATGTATTAATTTAACAGAAACTGCTAAAATTACAGTTATTTTGCATATCTGTGCAGCACACATTTAGATTTAACCAATATAGTATAGGAATATTAAATATATTTTGGAGTCAAATAAAAAAGTGCCCATTACAGGTAACTGAATGTGTCCTCCTACAAATTATAGCAGCACAACTGCTGTACTTCTTCAAAGCCTTGACTGAAAGATCATATGCAGATAGCGCCTGTTTAAAATCTCAAATGAAGCCTCCTAAGTAGATAAACAGAGAAGTAAATATTACCTTTCCCCCTCAATTTATTCACTGAGAAGGAATGAGCCTGAAAATATTGAACGTACATTAAAAGGAAGTTAGTTTAAAGCCTAGTGATTGAAAAAAAATATATTTACTGGTAACAGAAGTGTTCTTTGGTTGGAAAATGTACGTCATGATTTATAAAAAAGTATCTTAGGTTGTTTGTTTTACAATGGTGAGAACGCTTCCACTCAGCTGATAAAGTTCAAATGTCATTTTCTTGCATCCTGGTGTGCTGGTAATGTTGGCAAATTTCATGAGAATCGTTCAAATGGAGCCAATTTTAAAATGACAGATAAATTATTGTGAATTCTTGGACAGATTATTGTGAATTCTTGGACACTCTGTTTTTTTTTTTGTTTGTTTGTTTGTTTTTTTGTAAACACAGAGTCTCACTTTACCACCCTTGGTAGAGTGCCATGGCATCACACGGCTCACAGCAACCTCCAGCTCTTGGGCTTACATGATTCCCTTGCCTCAGCCTCCCGAGTAGCTGGGACTACAGGCACCCACCACATCGCTCGGCTATTTTTTTGTTGCAGTTTGGCCAGGGCTGGGTTTGAATCCACCACCCTCCGTATATGGGGCCAGCGCCCTACTCACTGAGCCACAGGCGCCGCCCGGACACTCTGTTTTGAGAGGAAGCTACGTGTTTTAAGTCCCTTCAGTTAGCTGTCCATGCAGCAGCTCTGTTTCTATCTTTGTGTTACAGACACAGATCCTGAAGCAAAACTGGTTAATGACCTTATTCAAGATCACTGAATAAATCAGCTGCAGTCCTGGGGTAGACGTCTAACCACAGAGTCATTATATGCAGCCTGTCACCTGAGCCATGTTGCCATTAAGTGACGCTGTAAATACTTTGGGTTTTCAATTTTTTTTTTTTGGTTTTTGGCCGGGTCTGGGTTTGAACCCACCACCTCTGGCATATGGGACCGGCGCCCTACTCCTTGAGCCACAGGCGCCGCCCTACTTGGGTTTTCAAATCTGGCTTAAAAATCTAATGTGATGAAACCATAAAAATGGCATCTTAAGTGCATGTGCACGCAGTTTATTTTGCAGCATTGTTCAGTGCTGGTTAAAAACCTAGACGCCTTCACATATCAGACAAACCCAGCTCGTGGAAATGTGTTATTTGGCCAACAGAGTCTTGCAGTTTTGAAAACTTTGGTTTTATTTTAGTTGACAATTTTCAGAATTTAGGAATTTTTTGTAGCTGTCATCCTGGCTTCTTTTAAAAAATGTACAGATCTAGGTATATTGGCCTGTATCCCCCATGGTAAAAACACCCTGGAGCTGGGCGGCGCAGCCTGTTTTAATGGACATAGTTCATCACCACCTCCACGTGGCTTCCTTATGATTTTCATGAAGAACCTGGCCTCTGCAGGCATGTGAGACAGAGAACCTTGGTGTAATTACACGACCAGATTAGAAATGTTCAGTAGTTTCCAGGCTGTTGTCTGCTCATGCTGTTGAAAGCCTTTACGAGTCACCGTCAGCTCAGCTTTCTCTTTCTCTACTCCTTGCTTCAGTCTGCCTCTTTCCATTCCAAACATGAAACTCTCTCAGAATGTAAAGTACATTATTCTCTATCTCAAGTACTCATTGTGCCCTACCCACAATGTGTCCATGCTGGTCTTCATGGTCTCATGGGTATGCCTGGTTTCTCTTGCTTAAAAGGCTTTCCCTACCCCTGCATGCCAGGGCAACATCCTACTGAATTTCCTATCAGCTCCGATATCACTTCCTAAGTGCATACTTGCTATCTCCATCCCCTCTTAGTTGTCTGTGGGAGTGAAGTTGGGGTCAAGACCACTGTCAATGCCACCCTGCATTTAGCTGGATTAGTGCAAAGAAGTTTTTGCAGAATGGACTCTTGCTTAAAAGGAATGAATGTATCTTTTCTGATTCTTGACTTTCCCTAATGTGGAAAAAGTGGGTTAAGACATGGGTATAGTAGAGTTGCTTGGTACCAGACCTCATATCACTTTCTAGAAGGGACAGTACCGCCAGGCAGCACAACTGTATCATTTTAATTTGATTGACTTTTTTTTTATCATTTTAATGTTAAAAAGGATATAGATTTCTGGTTCAAGAGCCATCAATATTGCTTCTGGGAGATGCCATAATGTGTTGATCATGAGGAACTAGGGACCCTGCTATAGACTTTAATGAACCCCAAACCATAACCAAAGTGATGTGTTCTGATTTATAGCCAAGGCTTGCCTTTAAATCTTTACTGAGGTGGATTATGGTGGCCCTAACATGTCCCTACATGGACCCTCCTACCTCTTCTTCCTTTTCTCCTCCTAAAAAAAAGAACACAAATAATCTAGTTAGCTCCATCCCTAAATGTGCCAAAGGACCTTAACCCACCAAGCTCTCTGGGCAGGCTGGGGAATTGGACCACTCTCTATGGCCCGATATAAAAGGGGTCACTAACTGTCCCAGGGACAGACACCATCCTTGACCTGCCCAGGAGGTCTCTGACTTCTTTCAATAAACCTGTCCTGAACCTTTCTGCTCCAGCCCTTTCTCAGGGCACTGCTGCACCACTTTGCATAGAGAAACTGAGGTGTTGTGTAGACCAGGTCCTAGACATTGGGCCCAGCAGTCAACCCAAAGCACTCAACCAATAACTGGCTCCATGGACAAATATATATATATATATATATATATCCCTCTCCCTGAACTAACTTGACTTTTTGAGTTGTTTCCCAGAAATGGTGGATTTTCTGGGAGACACAGGAGCTGAGATTCCTTTTTTTTTTTTTTTTTTTTATCAGTTTTTAGCCAGACCTGGATTTGAACCTGCCACCTCCAGTATATGGGGCTGGGGCCCTGCTCCTTGAGCCACAGGCACCGCCCAGGAGCTGAGATTCTGATAGCCCCTGGGCAGACTTCCTAATGCCAAGACCCACCGTTTCCCTACAAGCTGACCCCCAGGCACCCACCTACCACCTTGTTAGTTATATCATAATGTACCCCAAAGCATGTGGTCCCTCCTTTAAAAGCCTGTGATCGTCCTTAGTTGGGGAGATAGATGGATTTGAGGCAGCTGCTCCTGTTCCCCCAACAAGATGTTTGTTGCATTAAAAATTCCTTTCCTGCATTGGCAACCGTCATTGTATGAATAACTGGATCATTGTGTGATGAGTAAATGGACCTAGACTAAGACCCCCTTGCAATTTTGACAACAAATCCAGATGTACAACTCTTACGGCAAAGAAAATCAACCTTCCCTACACACACCACATCTCGAATTCACAATCTGCTCATTTAGGGGCCCTGTATTTTGGTGCTTCCCTGACTCCATGTTTTCTGAGGAAGTGCGCACTGCAATGTAAAGCCACAGGGGCTGCCCTCAGTTCTTCAGATCTGCTATAACACACCTCCACCCCCTATCTTGGAATATTAACCAAATACAATATTCATTAGAAGAACATTCCTGACCAGAAATGCAAGGAATTACTATTATTACTGGAAGTACAGCAGCACATTCAACCTTATAGACAAGATTTGTAACCAATGATCCTTTGAAAGTAGTACATTAGTTTGAGAACATAATTTTATGAAGAGTATCAGAATATGCAATTAAATGTAGTCAAAACTTCTGTAACAAACATTCAAGAGAAGGAATTCTAGGGTTGGTTAGATCAGAAGTGCAGCAGCATACCAAGGACTCAGGGGTATTCTATATTCCCATTTGTCATCCTTTCACTTGTCCCTGCATGATTTCAGGGCGGGTGTTACACATCTAGGGATCAAATAAAGATGGTGTCTCGCCAAAACAAATGGTAATTTTTTCATGGAGTTTGTTTGTTTGTTTTAACTAGGGAGGAAATAGGTTCCGATAAGTCTCCCAGTAATCCCAAAGCAGGTCATGTTGCCCATCATTGGATCTCATGTTTAACCAAAACTGGAAGAAAGACTGGGAATACAATATCTGGTTGCACAACTCTGTGAGTATACTAAACCTGTTTTCAGAAAATAGACTTAGCTAGAATGGAGGAGGGGGGTGGTGGTGTAGGAGGGATAAGGGGAGAGGGCTAAAGGTAACCCACCGTGTCTACCCATCCTCCAAGAATGCAAAGACTGAATCAATGCCCAAGAAACATTGTTCCTTGGTATCTCCCAGCGGACCACCTACATTCTTGATTAAGAATGCTAAAGACAGGCAGCGCATGTGGCTCAGTGAGTAGTGTGCCGGCCCTATATACCGAGGGTGGCAGGTTCAAACCCAGCCCCGGCCAAACTGCAACAAAAAAATAGCTGGGCGTTGTGGCGGGTGCCTATAGTCCCAGCTGCTCGGGAGGCTGAGGCAAGAGAATCACGTAAGCCCAAGAGCTGGAGGTTGCTGTGAGCTGTGTGACGCCATGGCAGGCACTCTACCAAGGGCAGTAAAGTGAGACTCTGTCTCTACAAAAAAAAAAAAAAAATGCTAAAGACCTTTCACAAATACATTTAAATTAATCTTGTTTCGGGGCAGCGCCTGTGGCTCAAAGCAGTAGGGCACTGGCTCCATATGCTGGAGGTGGCAGGTTCAAACCCAGCTCTGGCCAAAAACTGCAAAATAAATAAATAAATTCAGTAAGATTAAAAAAAAAAATTAATCTCGTTTCTTAAGTACTCTTCCTGTGGTTTCTGTCTAACTTTAAATATGAGACCCCACACCCTGACTCCAGTCTTGCTTTCGTCCATTTCTACTTGATGTTTGAACTACTGTTTTGACTCTTTCTTACACACTTTCAACATAGGCTTACATTTATGGCTTTTACCCATATAAGATTACCTTAACAGGTGATATAGGTTGCTGGTGATGCCAGAGGCAGCCAAGCCTGAAAAGAGCAGATGAACTTGGCACGCCTTCCCATCCCCCTCAGTATCAGCACGAGCATACACTTTGTACCACAAGAAACCACCTGGAGAACATTATAGAGAATCAGCCAGAAACTATCCTTCCTTCTATTACCACCTGGGACAGGAATTAGGGACATAACACTTAGGGAGAAAAGGATTCCAAATGTTATAACACAAGAAACTCACAATAATAGAAAAGCAGGCCACTGCTCTTTTTCTACAACTTCCTTCAAAATAAGAAGGTCTCATGTATTCTATTATTGTATTTATATAAAAAATTTACTGATTAGGAGAATCTACAAAGTAGAAAGATTAGTGGTTGCTGTGAGCTGGAAATAGTTTGATGGGGAATGGGGAGTGATTGTTCATGGGTATAAGTTTTTGGGGGGTGACGAAAATGTTCTAAAAATTATGGTCATAGTGGTTGCACAACTCTGTGAGTACACTAAAACCTACTGAATTATACACTTTACATGGGTGAATTGTATAGTGTATGAATTACATCTCAATAAAACTGTTTTTAAAATAACTTATGCAAGGGCAGTGCCTGTGGCTCAGTCGGTAGGGCGCCGGCCCCATATACTGAGGTGGTGGGTTCAAACCCAGCCCCGGCCAAACTGCAACCAAAAAATATCCGGGCGTTGTGGCGGGTGCCTGTAGTCCCAGCTAATAGGGAGGCTGAGGCAAGAGAATCGCTTAAGCCCAGGAGTTGGAGGTTGCTGTGAGCTGGGTGAGGCCATGGCACTCTACTGAGGGTGTCTCTAGAAAAAAAGAAAAAAATAATAACTTATACAAGATTTTTTTAATATGTCATTCACTAGTTTCCAATGGTATGATTACAGCCTTATAACCACTTGATTGGCCTGCCAATTCCTCACAAATTATAAAAGAGAAAATGAGAACTTGCTGATACTCCAATGCTATGGAAGTATTTTTGCTCTTCAATGTTCAAAGCAAGAACTGTGCATGAGGTGAAAAAGTAGGAAAAGCAGAAGACACAATATTTTTCAGTAGATGCTGTCTTCAGCAGAAATTCACATACCATTGTCTACAGATTTTTGGTTGTCGATGTGATCGCCAAAACAAAAGAAATTATTCCAATTAACCCTCCTTTTCTGGACAAAGTCAATGGTTGTATATCATTATCACTGAGATATAATCCATTAAGTGCTTAATTTGCACCATATTAACAGATTTGTACACTGAGAGATTTTGGCTTATGACAAAACAGGAAAAATAGCACTTTTAAAATGTCTGGGAAATGTTTCAATCTTGTTTTTGTATCTGAACATCATGGGAAAATTTCCTATCTTCTTTCCTAACAGACACTACTGTCTTCATTGTATAAAGGTTAGTGTTATTGCTGGGGATGCACAGATTCCCCAGGGCTTCCCAGACTCTTTCAATAATCACCCTGTCTAAGTATCATTCGATATCTACACCTGCACCTTCAAGCTTCAAAGCTTTAATTGTTCTGATAGTTTTAAAATTCTTTGCAATAAAATGGAAAAATTTTCCATTTTAAATTTTAAATTTTCACTGCATAGAGTTCCTTCTTTATTTTTTATATTCTCTATTAAATTATAATAATTCCAAATAATTTACTTATCCTATACATGGGAAATAAATTTGGGAAGGAGAGATTGTAAAGAACAGCCTTGAATATTTTGCTTCATTTTATCTCTCCCAGAAACTTCCTTAAAAAATTAGTTTTTTGTTTTGTTTTGTTTTTAGACAGAGTTGTCACCCTGGGTAGAGTGCCAGGGTATTATTATAGCTCTCAGCAACCTCCAACTCTTGGGCTCAAGTGATCCTCTTGCCTCACTTTTTCTATTATTTTTATTTTTATTTTTACTAGAGACAGGATATCACTCTTGCTGAGGCTGATGTCATGAGCTCAAGCAATCCACCTACCTCAGCCTCCCAGGGTTTTAGGATTATAGGCATGAGCCACCATGCCCAGCCAAAACATTAAAATTATTTTTTAAATTAAAACAATCATCCCAGGTTTCAAAGCACAGCAACAAAAACAAAAATAGACCAATGGGACTAAAATGAGAATGTTTCTACACAGCAAATAATTAACAGAGTGAAAAGACAATGTATAGACTGGGAGAAAATATTTGCAAACAATTCATCTGATAAGGGACTAATAGCCAGAATATGAAAGGAACTCAAACATCTTAATAATAAAAGATTCAAATAATCCCATTAAAAATGAGTAAAGGACCCGAACAGACATTGCTCGAAAGGAGACGTGCAAATAGCCAACAAATACATAAAAAAAAAAAATGCGCCTCATCACTAATCATCAGGGAAATGTAAATTAAAATCACAACGAGGTATCATTTGATCCTTGCTAGAATGACTGTTATCAGAAAGACAAAAAGATAACAAATACTGGTGAGGATGCAGAGGAAAAGGAACTTTTATGCACTTTCAATGGGAATGTAAATTAATAGAGCTATTATGGAATGCATTGTGATGGTTTCTCAAAAAACTAAAATAGAACTACCATATGATCTAGCATTTCTGCTACTGGATATTTATCACCCTTTCAAAAAAGAAAATTAGTATATGTATGCCAAAGATATACATTTACCTTCCTATTTATTGCAGTAAATTAGTATATGTGTATCAAAGGTATGCATTTACCTTCCCATTGCTTGCAGTAGTATTCACAATACCTAAGATATAGAATCAACAGATTAATACATAAAGAAAAAAATAATATATACACAACGAAATGCTATCCAGCTATAAAAGAAAATAAGGTCAAATGTCGTGGCTCATGCATATAATCTCAGCGAATTGGGAGGCCAAGGTGGAAAGATTGCTTGAGGCTCAGAGTTACAGACTAGACAATAGAGTGAGAACTCATCTGTACAAAAATATTAATAAATAAGTGAAAACAACAATAAAAGACCCTCTTATAAGAAAAAGAATGAAATCCTGTCACTCATGGCACCATGGATGAGATTGAAAGGCTTAAACAAAATAAGTCCGATGCAGAAAAATCAATATATTATTTATATATGAGAGCTGAATAAAAATAGAGCACATGGAAATAGAAAGTAGAATTGTGGGTATTAGAGACTGAAGAGGGGAGGGAGAGAGGAGAATGTGGAGAGGTTGGTCAACAGAGGCAAAATTACAGCTAGTTAGAAGGCATGAGTTCCAGTGATCTGCAGCAATATGGGGTCAACATGGCTAATTATAACTCATTACATAGTTTCAAAAAGCTTGAAGAGAGAATTTTGAATGTTCATAGTATATATAAATGATCAGAATTTGGGGTGATGGGCATCCCAATTACCCTGATTTAATCATTGTAGATCATAGGTATGTATCAAAAGATCACTCTGTATCTCATAAATGTGTACACTTATGAGTCAACTAAAAATAAAAGGAAAAAAGTTAGATGTGTAAGGTATTAAAACAGGAGTATTTAAATGAAGAATAAAACAAAAAATTTAGAAGTTTAGTCTAGAAGAAAAGAAGAGGTGGCAACACAAAGATAACGCCGGAAAGGCTATGTTAACCACTGTGATAAAAATGTGTCAAATGGTTTATGAAGTGAGTGTATGATGCCCCATAATCATATCATTGTATACAGTTACGATTTAATAAAAAAATTAAAAAAAAAAACAATAAAAACAAAAAAAAAAAAAAGAAAATTAGGTGTTAGGGAAAGACTGGGTAAGGCTACTACAAGAATTGGGAAATTAAAGTTCTTTAAATAAATCACAGATTACCAGAATCATAAACAAAGATGGGACAAAAATTGTCATATTTTGAATAAAGAAACAAAGACCCAGCAAGTTTGATAGCTTTCCAGAACTAACAGGCTAAAATTTGATTTGTGATTCAGAAATAATGCTCAGTTTAATACCATCTCTTCATCAAGTTTAATGCAGCCGTTTCATCAAGTCTTTAGATGAGATCAGAGCTGAGCTTGAGAGCATGACTGCAGCCTCATAAGACATCTTGAGCCAAAGGCGGTCAGCTAGATTCATGCAGATCACTGCCCCACAGAAATGGTGAGATAATGTCTATTGTGTTAAGTCCTGAATTTTGGACTAATTTGTTGTACATGAATAGAAGACTAATACACATTCCACCAATTTTGAAAATGCAATTAAAATCACAATTTAAATATCCAATGCAAACACTAAAAACAAAAATATTAATGGAACAAACAACAATTTAAAGTAGGTCTGTCCCTCCTATTGTCTGCATTAACTCAACCATCTGCTTCCTGGTTGTTTGGTCACCCTAAGGAAGCAATGGAACCATGCTAGTTACCGTATTGTTTCTAAACCCATCCAGTATGTTCCATCTCAGTCCTTTTAATATTCAACTGTTGGCTTCTTTTTTCATTTTTCTCAACAGTATTCAAACTCTTTCCATCTCTCTTCCAGGATTCTCCCCACGTCTATCTTCCTTATTCACAGTGGCTTCCAATCAAAGTCATTGAGTGTTGGTTTATTCCCCTTTCATCTCACGGTCGCTATTTCTTCTCTCAAGAATCATTTGTTGACAACTATAATACATCACCTCTAAACTGTTTAAAGAAGTGGGGTTTTCCTCCTCCCCTCCTGATTATTTGTCTAATTCTTCTAGGGCATTTGCCTTTTACCTACTAAGTTTCTTTTACAAAGTCTACCTTCTTCAAATATGTTCCCCTTTTGGCTTTATAGTTGAATTTCTTTAAAAAATGTTCCCCTCCTGGTTATATTATCCTGGTTCTCCAGCTCTTTAGGAGGCAAAAATCACCAGCAGGGCCAATACTAATGACTGATCACAGGAGCAATATCACATAAGTAACTCCTTATTATACAACGGAGCTAGTCTTTCTCCAGAAGTGGGGAAGAGACAGACAGACTGACTCATCTCCTTACTTGCTGACTCTCTTGGGTTGTTTTCTTTTATTGGCCCAGACTTGGGAAGTGTAGGATGGTACTAAATAATCAACAGGTGTCCTCAATTCCATCTGTATATACGCATCCGCCTCTGAAAGTCCACCAGGAGGACATGAGGTGAATTCCCAGTTTGATAAAGCGTTCCCTCCTGTCACAGCCTTGCAAGTAGCTTGGACTACAGGCTTGTGTCCCAAGACCTGGATACTTTTCTATTTTTTTGTGGAGATAGGGTCCTGCTGTGTTTGTCAGGTTGAACTCACACTCCTGGCCTCAAGCAATCCTCCTCCCTTGGTCTCCTAAAGTGCTGAGATTACAAACCACTGTACCTAGCCCATACTTCACTTTTTAATTTAAATTTACAATCTCTCTGTATTTTTTTTTTTTTTGAGACAGAGTCTCACTATGTCACCCTCGGTAGGTGCTGTGGAGTCACAGCTCACAGCAACTTCATTTTTTTAATTTTTATTTTATTTATTTATTTTTTTGTAGAGACAGAGTCTCACTTTACGGCCCTCGGTAGAGTGCCATGGCATCACACAGCTCACAGCAACCTCCAACTCTTGGGCTTAAGCGATTCTCTTGCCTCAGCCTCCCGAGTAGCTGGGACTACAGGCGTCCGCCACAACGCCCGGCTATTTTTTGGTTGCAGTTCAGCCGGGGCTGGGCTTGAACCCGCCACCCTTGGTGTATGGGGCCGGCGCCTTACCAACTGAGCCACAGGTGCCGCCCAGCAACTTCAAACTCTTGGGCTTAAGTGATTCTCTTGCCTCAGTCTCCTAAGTAGCTGGGACTACAGCCACCGGCCACAATCCCCAGGTATTTTTTTTTTGTTATTGTTGTAGTTGTCATTGTTATTTTTAGCAGGTCCGGACTGGGTTCAAACCTGCCAGCCCCAGTGTATGTGGCCAGCTCCCTAACCACTGAGCTATGAGCACCAAGCCTATTTTCTGTACCTTGTCTTCTTAAATTTGGATTATGGGCCATTGACACTTTTCTAGAATATTCAGATATTACTCTAATCATTCCAAGGAATATTGATTTATAATGTAAAGATTGTAAATATTTGTTATAGGAACTTACATTTAGAATATTTTTACAGAGAACTTTATTTATTTTATGTTTTTAAAAAGTATTGTTATAGGAAGAGAAATTGCTCATCAATGTTGTGATAGTTAACCATACTATCACTTCATGGTCTTGTTAATAAAACCAATCAAGGGCGGCGTCTGTGGCTCAGTGTTAGGGTGCTGGCCTCATCTAACGAAGGTAGCAGGTTTGAACACAGCCCCGGCCAAACTGCAACAACAACAAAATAGTAGCCGGGTATTGTGGCTGGCGCCTGTAGTCCCAGCTACTTGGAAGGCTGAGGCAAGAGAATCGCCTAAAACCAAGAGTTGGAGGTTGCTGTGAGCTGTGACGCCATGACACCGTGGCACTCTATTGAAGGCAATAAAGTGAGACTCTGTCTCTGACAATAAATAAATAAATAAATAAAATAAAACCAATCCCTGAAAAAGCTATGTAGATTTTCTTAGAGATATCATTTCTACTCTTTTTCTATATTCTTTTAGGAACTACAGGCTTACCTTGGAGATATTTATGGAGCAATTCTAGACCATTAGAAGGCAGTGAATATTTTCATAAAGCAAATCTTGCAATAAAGTGAATATCACAGTACAGTTCGTCTCACAAGTTTTTTGGTTTCCTGGAGTATATATAAGTTATACTATGCTGCTATAGTCTATTAAGCGTGAAATAGCATTATGTCTACAAAAATCATATAAACCTTGATTAAAAATACTTTTTTGCTAACAAATTCTAACACAGATACACAAAAGTAAGCCCCTGGTGTTGGCAATATAGGCTGGCCACAAACCGTTCGTTTGTAAAAACCACAATCTCTGCAAAGTACAGTAAAGTGAAACACAATCAAATGAGGCCTGCTTGCTTACCAGACTGCCAACATTCCCTAAATACATTGCACTGTATCTCTCTGTGCCTTTGCCCATGTTTCCCGCTCCTAAAATGATTTTATCCCCCTCCCTATCTCTGGAACCCCTTCTGTGCTTGCTGAACTCCCCCTCATCCTCCAAGACTCTCCTAATGCCACCTCCAGGGAGATAAATTCCAAGGACCTTCCAGGAAGTTAGTGTTGCTCTGTGATTTCATAGCACTTGGTCCAAATCGGCACTTATCTAATTTTACTACAATGTCTAGTTTATAACTTTCTCTGTCGTTGTGGACTCCTTGAGAGAAGTCACCTCATTTTCACTGCCATGTTGTTGTATGCGTCCAGGAAGCAAGGGAAGCAATGAGGGGGGGAAATCCACATCAGGGGCATTGAGGGGTAATGAGGTAGGCAATGTGGAAAAAAAATCTTCTTTTTTTTTTTTTTTTTTATAGAGACAGAGTCTCACTTTACTGCCCTCGGTAGAGTGCCGTGGCGTCACATGGCTCACAGCAACCTCCAGCTCTTGGGCTTCTGTGATTGTCTTGCCTCAGCTTCCTGAGCAGCTGGGACTACAGGCGCCCGCCACAACGCCCGGCTATGGGAAAACATCTTCTTTAGCATTTTGCTTTGTCCCCTGCACACAATATCCTACCTGGAGAAAAGCAAGGAAAATCGCAAGGTGAGGGTTAGCAATTGGGAGAGGATGGGTGATGAAGGGGAGAAATTCATGATTAGTTCTATATTTTTTTTAACATCCCACATTTATTTGTATTCCTTTAAATGATGATTTATTTCCTTGCAGAAAATAGCTGCCTGTGAAACTATAATACAATCTGTGTTGACTGTAGCCATAGACTGATATACATGCTATTACGAAAATTAGTGAATTATATGCAATTATCAACCAGTGGGTTATCGCTGGGAAATGAAATGCCATCTGTGCAAACTATTGTACACTTATTATTATCTGTAATCTTGATAGCAAGCTCACACCCTCAATTATAGTAATCCCTACAGTACTTCCATAGTTCATTCCACCTGTTGTAACAGAACAGCCTGTGTGGCTTATAAACAGCAGAAATTTCTTTTTCATAGTTCTGGAGGCTGGGGAGTCTCACATCAAGGTGTCAGAGGATTTGATGTCTGGTGAAGGCCCACTTCCGGGTTCATCCTGCTGCGTCCACATGTGGGGGAAGGATTCAGGGAGCTTGCCTAGGTTTCTTTTATGAGGGCTTCACCTTTATGACCTAATCACACAAAGACTCTACTTCCCAATACCAACATGTTGGGATCAGGCTTCAACATAGAAATTTTACAAAGATGCATATGTCTGATCCTAGCAGATACTGAGATTATTAATTGCTCCTGAGTTTCCAGACTGTGAAAGACTCGTGCATGGTGGGGAGAGTTATTTTTTATTTTTATTTTTATTTTTTTTGTAGAGACAGAGTCTCACTTTAATCACCCTCGGTAGAGTGCCATGGCATCACACAGCTCACAGCAACCTCTAACTCCTGGGCTTAAGCAATTCTCTTGCCTCAGCCTCCCGAGTAGCTGGGACTACAGGCGACCGCTATTTTTTGGTTTGCAGTTCAGCCGGGGCCGGGTTTGAACCCGCCACCCTCGGTATATGGGGCCAGCGCCCTACCGACTGAGCCACAAACGCCACCCAAGGGGAGAGCTACTTAGATTATCTCAACAGAGCTCCCCACATGGTCCTTATATTTCCTTAATTTAAAAATCATCAGATCTCCAGGCGGTGCCTGTGGCTCAAAGGGGAAGGGCACCGGTCCCATATGCCGGAGGTGGCGGGTTCAAACCAAGCCCTGGTCAAAAACCACACACACACACACACACACAAATAAATAAAATAAAATCTAAAAAAATAAAAAGAATAAAAGCAAAATGGCAAAAATTAAAAAAAAATCATCAGATCTCCATTTCTCTGTCTTAAGGGGCTGCTTGGAGTATATTTTTGTGAAGGAAAAATCAGGAGAACTTCTGAATGTTCTTTTAGTGGACCACAGTCAGAAAAGATGGGGATGGAAATCCTGAGTAAATGGACAGGTGCTGCAACTCTAGCAAGTTTAGGTAAAATGGGCCTTGAATGAACATGTGATTTGTAAAGCTTTGGAAGTCCTGTAACATTCTGTGTATAGCCTTTGGAATAGCAGAGCACTATTTTAATAGCTAAAGGTTAATCACTCCTCTTTCAATGATACCATTTTGAGTGAACTCATTTCCTAAAAACCACGAAAGTTTTAGAGGGAGACATTTGGACCATGGAATGGTTCTCTTTCATTCCTCCAACCACTTGCTCTGTACTTTCTTCTGCTGTTTAGATCAAGGGTCAACAGTTTTTCTGGGAAGGGCCAGATAGCAAAGCAGGCTTTGTGGTCATATGGTCTCTGTCTAAGCTACTCCACTCTGCTATTGTAGTGCAAGAGCAGCCTGAGCCAATATGCAAATGAATGGCAGGGCTGTGCACCAACATCACTGTATTACAAAAATAGGCAGCCAACTTGTCATAGCCTACTGACTTCCAGCTTAGAACTAGAAATTCTGGGTTCAGTTGTTTTTGTTTTTTATAATAGTATTTATAAAATGTGCATGTACAAAAATATGGGCAGGAAAAAATATTTTCTACCTCTGAGCTCTGGTCATGAAGGCATTTTAACTTTGTTAAAGTTCAACAAGTTCACATTTATAATTTGTATATTTTTCTTTTTTTTTTTTTTGGCCGGGGCTAGGTTTGAACCTGCCACCTCCGGCATATGGGACCGGTGCCCTACTCCTTGAGCCATAGGCGCCGCCCAATTTGTATATTTTTCTGTATTTGTGCTATATTTCCATTAATAGTTCTTTTAAATATTTTAATACTGCTCTATTTCTTTGATTCCAAACATTTCTATAGGACCACAACCCTAACCAAAGTTATTTTCTAGACATAGTTCTGAAGGCTTTTTATTTCTTTGCTTCCTGGTGTCTTGGCTGGGCTTTACACAAAATTCTCCACGGTCTCTACTGGAAGAGATGCATGACCCTCCAGAGAGCAGCTTTCTTCCTGGCTGTCATGTTTCACCAGAAATTTCACAACTGCCTACCTTCCCACACACTCTCAAAAGGTCCTTACCATGTTTTTCTCTCTTGGGACTTGGAGTAAACACACAATGCCAAGCCATAGAAGAACTCTGCAATGCCCCCTCGGCCCCCACCCCCAACAAAACAAAAACAAAAAACAAAAAAGGGCGCAAAAACCCATACTCTGGTGTTTGAGAAATTTCAAATTGGCTGGTGAGATACAGTATGAAATTTTAGCAGAAAATGATTCATCAGAATTTTATTTTTAGAAGAAAGAAGCTCTTTAATGCCACATATTATACCCGGGCCTGATACTGTTTAAAATTTTTACCTTCCCCTTTTTTGTGTGTGTGTGGTTTTTGGCCGGGGCTGGGTTTGAACCCCGAGTGTTCTGGCATATGGGACTGGCACCCTACTCCTTGAGCCACAGGCACCGCCTACCTTCCTTAATTTGAATCTGAGTATGTTTTAGCTAGAAGAGTAGATATGCATCATTTTCAAAATCTGCTGTTAACATTTTTAGAAATTGAAACAGAAGATTTATTTTATTTTATTTTATTCTATTTGGTTGTATTTTATTGAGACAAAGTCTCACTATGTTGCCCCCAGTAGAATGTCATGATGTCATAGCTCACAGCAACCTCAAACTCTTAGGCTCAAGCAATTCTCTTGCCTCGGGCTCCCTAGTAGCTGGGACTACAGGCATCTGCCACCACACCCATCTACTTCTTATTTTTGTTTAGTAGGCCTGGGCCAGGTGTGGCCTTTGCCCTAACCAGGCCAAAACAACATTTTAGAGCTTTTGTTTTAGTCACCTTGAAGAAAACAGAGTAGCATGTATCAAAATCTTAAGACGTGTACATACCACTTA
This sequence comes from Nycticebus coucang, assembly GCF_027406575.1. Lineage (NCBI taxonomy): Eukaryota > Metazoa > Chordata > Mammalia > Primates > Lorisidae > Nycticebus > Nycticebus coucang. The sequence continues at coordinate 32,613,628 of NC_069805.1, read as the reverse complement.
TTTCTAAAATTCATTTTTAGGAATTTATCACCCCCTAATCAGAGAATTGTTCCTAGATGTTGTGCAGTGATAGCTATCAAAGATAGAGTAGGGAGATGTTGGGAATAACACAAACATCCAAAAACTGAGGCTTATTTAGGTAAATTAGAGCCTATTCCTGTATTGGACGGCGGCAGCATCTCCTCCCGGGGGTGATGTGGTGCCCCTGTGTCTACTCACACATTGGTCCTGTATTTCCTCACCTGTCAGGACTCCAGATTTGCAATAACTCTAAAGCCAAAATCAGGCAGGTTTTGGACCCATGTATTCTGACCAAGCTATACCTCTTAGTATTAGACTCCTATGAAATAATCTCATATACTTGTTATCTATTTAAGATACATGCAGCGTCATGTGGGACATCTAACCTTGCAAGGTATTGTCTGTTAATTGACAGGTACCTGAGTTTTCAAATAACTGCTCCAACTTTTCACAATATAATGATGTGATGTATACAATTCCAGTCAGTCTCTTGAGTTTTCATTACCCCGTTTTTGTTGATAGTAATCAGTGTTTCTGGAAAACTTAGATTATCTAAATTATTAGTAAATCCGTCATAACACAGGGAGACAGTAAACAAGGATAATCAGTTCCAGAGTAAGGGTGTTTGGTAAGAATAAATAATTTTTCTCTTGCATTATGGAAGGAGCCCATATAATGAGCCTCCTACCAGGTAATCGATATCTTTGTATTCTGAGAATCCTTTCAAATATCTTTTCTTCAAAGATCATCAGTCCTCCAATTTTCCTCCTTCCAGCCAAACCATTAAATACTCTCCATAAATCTATTTAGATTCAGGCTATTTGGATGTGAGATGCTTTCAAACCTTTGTCATCTGCGGGAATGTCTCTTCTATGTTTGCTACGGTTTGAATGCTCTTGTCCCCTCCAAAGCTCACACTGAAATTTGATCCCAATACAACAGAGTTGCGAGGTGGGGCCTAATGGAAGGTGTTTAGATCATGAAGGCTCCACCTTCATGGATAAATTAATGCCACTATAGAAGGGGGTTATGGGAAGAAGTTCCCTGTCTTTCGCTTTCCTGCCTCTGGAGGACATAGCAAGGAGACACAATCTTGGAACCAGAGACCTAATCTGCTGGTACCTTGATCTTGGACTTCCAAGACTCCAGAACTGTGAGCGAATAAATTCCTTTCCTTTGTTAATTACACAGCCTCAGGTATTCTATTATAGCAGTACAAAACAGACTGAGACAATGTTCCATCAGAGAGAATAGAGTCTACAAAGCAATAATGCTATTGGGATCTTTTTCATTCAAGTCAACAAATGTTTACTGACTTACTACTCTATGCACAGAAATTCAGACTGTAGCATGTGTATCTTGCAGAGTCACATTGAAATCTTTCCTCCTTGGTATTTTTGTTTGTTTGTTTGTTGCAGTTTTTGGCCAGGGCTGGGCTTGAACCTGCCATCTCCGGTATATGGGGCCAGCGCCCCACTCCTTGAGGCACTGGCACCACCCACCTCCTTGGTATTTTTTAATAGGTTGCAGTGTATGACCTCAAGAAGGCAGTTTCAGGGACAGGCGTAATGGGTTGTGAACCACTTGCTCAATAGACTTCCTGAAACCTGGTTTGACAAATACAATTTGCTTTCAAAGCCATGTGGTCAGATAGTGCTAGTTTATAACGTACTCCTTGAGTTAGATGAGCAATTATTTTGTGGTTACATGTTTATTATCTTCCAAGGTCTAGCAGGAAGCCAAGATATTCAGTAAAAGGATAATATCAGCAAGAGGCATATTTTTGCTTTACACTATTGTGCTTTCCGTGTAATTTTGCCATAAGCTCCATCTCTTCTGACCCATTACAGATTCTTTGACCATCATTGGATCTAGCAGATCAAGAAGCAAATTTGCTGTTACTATTTCCTGACCCAGCTGGATAAGATTTTCTTGTGCTAGGTCTGGCTTAAAGCTGTAGAACTTTCAGAGATATGGGTAAATGATTCCAGGCAGCAAACTCAAGTGTAGTAAATATTGCCTCCAAAAATTGAAGGGACTCATTTGCAATAGAAGAAATAGATTTGATATCCCAACATGTACCAGACCACTGGACCCCCAGAAAATGTTCTGAAGTGTTCCCTGTGTTTTCATGGCCTTTATCTTCCTCTAGCATATATGATCCTACAACAGAATTGAAAGTACTTGTTCCTGCTTGCCTTTCAAGTGTTAATCTCCTATTATTGACAATGAAATGAGAACGCTAATATGGCTGTTATTTGAGTTATGTGAAGAAAGAATAATGGCTTCGATAAAAGATAAATAATTTCATTAGGTATCTGTTAAAGTCTTGTTTGAATAAAGAAAGAAGTTTGTGTGGGGAGGGGTTGGGATATTGAAGTTCTTGGAATCTTTTGTATATTTCAATACATTTATATTATGTATTATTGGAATTATTCTCTTTCCTTTTCCAGATCTTAAGTTTATCAGAAGGAGGACCTATAAATTCAGTTACATAATTAGGGACATCTGGTTCTAAATTTCAGTTTAGTTTTTTAAGTACCCTGGAGTACAGGAAATACTATTAAGGCAATCATAGGAAATTGCCAGATTTTTTTTTTTTTTTTTTTTTGTAGAGACAGAGTCTCACTGTACCGCCCTCGGGTAGAGTGCCGTGGCATCACACGGCTCACAGCAACCTCTAACTCTTGGGCTTACACGATTCTATTGCCTCGGCCTCCCGAGCAGCTGAGACTACAGGCGCCGGCCACAACGCCCGGCTATTTTTTTTGTTGTTGTTGCAGTTTGGCCGGGGCTGGGTTTGAACCCGCCACCCTCGGCATATGGGGCCGGCGCCCTACTCACTGAGCCACAGGCATCGCCCGGAAATTGTCAGATTTTTGTCTGTCTTCAGGGATAATTTAAGGATTTGAGATTGTTATTCCCTTGGTATAATCTTTCTAGTTCTGTTATATTTAGACAAAACTCTGGCTTTGACTTCTTACCCTTCTGCCTGTTCTGTGGAATGTTCACCATGGTACCCTAAGGCAGTGCCCTTAGAGATCATGTTATTTCAGTTAACAAAAAGCTATAATTTAATTAGTTGTTTTGCCACCTTAGGCTCTGTGAACCAGCAGAGTCTCATACCTGGTTTTTACTACCGTTAACCTCCAAGTAACTAGATAATGAAACCCAAATTCCCCTTGTGCTGTTGCCCACAACCCAGGCATTAGTCACACTTTTTGTGTCTCTTAACTCCTTAATTGCAAACAACAGAAAATGACTTTAGATATCTGATATGCAAATAAATTTATTGGAAATCTATCTGTAGCTCACAAAGCTGATGGTAAAATTGAAGAACTGAGCTTTTTTTTTTCTAAGTTTTTAAATTGTTACACATACATATGTTTATTAGGTTTCCATTTTTTGCCTTCACAAAATTAAAAAGGCTTAAAATTTAATAACAATAACAATGTTTAAGATAAGGACTAGAAACAAAAAAGAGAGGTTTTAAAAAAAAGTAGATGAGCTAAAAAATCTAGCTTTATGCCCAACAACCATCTAGCCATTCTGTCTGTGCCGTATACCACAACCACAGCCACATACTGCAGCCCTCTGAGGACTCAGCCACCAGAAATCTCATCTGACAGTATATATGTCTTCAAATTTCTCATGATTAAAAGTTCCAAACAGGAGCCTCAGACAGTGGTCATGCACCTGCACCTGCACCAGCTGAATGAAAGAATGTGACCTCTACTTTTTGGTTTTCATAGTGGGAGAAAACGTCAGGGTTCATGATGAGTCACGTGAAAGGGAATGCTAGTGCTCCCATCCTAGAAAAGGGCTGGGAAGTACCCTCAGACAAAAACACAGTGATTTATTCTACCAACCTGTGGATATTTTGTGATGATGAAATAAGGAAATATATATAACAAAACTCTAAATGCTGTATATGTCACAGAAAAAGAGCTAAAAATTTATTTAATTGTTAGTATCATTAATAGTTGGAAAGGTCAAGAGTATTTGAAATTTTAAACTGTGGTCATAGCTCAGAGTAATAGAGTGTGTAAAAATCACACTGATTATTGGGAATATAGCAGGTGTCAAATGAAGGCCAATAAAGTTAAAAACAACAGCAATAACAACTCAAAACAAAAACCAAATGGAAGTTAATTAAAGGGTGTCCATAAGGTCTGTCAGCTATTTAAAATAGTTGTAACTTTATAAATATCTGTCATTTGACTCCACTGGATTTCTTTTTATGGGGACATGTGAAAACTAATGTTTGTTCAAGCAAATCTTGATCTTTAGATGATTTGCAAGCTAGGATAACTGGTATTACTGAAAGTCAGCTTGAAAATGTTTTCTCAGAACTACAGAATCATATTCTTTGTATTAGTAATTATGGTTGACATGTTGAAAAATAACAAGAACAATAAAAACTGTAAGTGTTTTTCCTTTCTAATTCTTTTTACAGATTCTATCACATTTTAAACTGCACACGAACTTTATGGACACCCTGCATATTCCTGGTCAAGAGAACCCACAACAGTGAAGAAATTTACTCATCAGGTTACAGGAAGGAAGAGTCAATGTATTTTTCAGGTCTAATATCCCTTATGCAAAAATCTCAAGACCAGAAATGTTTTCATATTTCAGATTGTTCAGATTTTGGAACATTTTTGTTTTTTTGTACATTTTTTTTGAAATCAGTTTTGTGGCATTTTATTCATATTGAGATGTAGCAATGCCTATTTCTTAAAATTTCTGAATTGAATATCTATGTTAAAATCTATACATTATGCAAAAAACAAAATGAATTCTATATTGTATAGACATGTATTAGCAGTTTCAGTGTTCTAGTCTATGGCCTCCTGGCTTCAACTAACTTTTTTTTTAATTAAATCATATCTGTGTACATTAATGCAGTCATGGGGCACCATGCACTGGTTTTATACACAATTTGAAATATTTTAATCAAACTGGTTAACATAGCCTTCCTGGCATTTTCTTAGTTATTGTGTTAAGACATTTATAGTCTACATTTACTAAGTTTCACATGTACCCTTGTAAGATGCACCATAGGTGTGGTCCCACCAATTACCCTCCCTCTAACTCATTCTTTAACCTCCCTTATCCTCCCTTTCCCCATATTTTTAGGTTATAATTGGGTTATAGCTTTCATATTTTTAAATACAAAAGAAGATACTTAGGGGATGGGCCGAAATCCAAAATTCACCAATGTTTCATATACATCTTATGCGCATAGTCTAAAGGGAATTTTGTACACTATGTTTTTTTTTTTTTGTGGTTTTTGGCCGGGGCTGGGTTTGAACCCGCCACCTCCGGCATATGAGACTGGCGCCCTACTCACTGAGCCACAAGCGCCGCCCTGTACACTATTTTAAATAATTTTGCACATGAGACAAAGTTTGTGTACATGAACCATCAGAAAGCAAAGCTGTCGTCATCTCAGGCACCCATGAGGACAAAATGTGGTTATCTGGCATGACCATCATTTCTGGCCCTGAATTTATTTATATGCTACTGGTAAGTGTCATTTCCTTATACTTAATACACACATAAGTACATAACAACAACAAAAAAGAGACATGCCATTAAGACAGTGAAAAAACAATGTGTTTGAGGTAACTAAGCAGCACACTTAACATCACTAGAATACCTGTATCAGCTGACACACAGTGGCAGGAAACATGAGGCTTTGTGATGCTGTGTGCACGTTGTATTATTATTATATTTTTGGGTGAGAAGAAATATCAGCAGAATGTGAAGCTCTAGGCAGCGGGTCTTCTGGGGATGAGGAAGTATTCTCCTTGGTGGCTTTTATTTATTAATTAAATTAGGGACAGAGTCTCACTCTGTTGCCCACACTCGAGTGCAGTGGCATTCTCATCGGTCACAGCAACCTCAAACTCCTGGGCTCCAGCGATCCTACTGCTTTGGCCTTCCAGAGCTTTGGCATTCTAGGAATGAGGCATGGTCTGCAGCCACTGGGTGGCTTTTTAAAATGTTTCCTCCAAAGTCATCTGCCTCAATAACACTGTGTTTTGTTTTTCTGTCTTAAAAAGTTTTTTTTTTTTTTAATTTTATAACCACATGATTTCTTTTCCTGTTACAAATGCACACTGCTTTAGTCCTTCAATCAGACCATCATACATATATGTTGTGGATAGGTATTTTTTCTGGAAATGTCAAATTCATTGCCATTTTTACAATGATCACCTTAATTTAGAATCATTTTGGCTATTTCATCGTTGGTCAGTGAATGAACAATTAGATCCTAAAGATGGATGTTAAAAACTTTGATACCCACTTCTTCTGGCTTTACTAATGGACTCCAAAGGTATGTATTTTTGCATCTGTGGAGAGGGCAGACATCTTTTTTTTTTCTTACTTGACATATACAATCCTTTAAAGTCACCACCATGTTCATCATTATTACGGGACATAGTTGCAGGCTTGCACAACTGCGTCTTTAGTCACAGACCACGTGTTGGCAACAGCATATAAAGCATCCATGGTAAACGCCTTTTGAAAACCCTCCACACCCAGGCCTATGTTCACTGCTGCTAGCATGCTGCTCAAGAAAGTGTTTATATATTTTCTCTTCCTAGACCGAAGCATAACCTGCACACGTGACTGAATTAATAAAGTCACTCCTGGGGGAGAGAATATGACATAAACATTATTTTTGTTGAGAATTTCAGCTGTAGGATAACCAGAACACTTGTAACGAAATAACAACATCTTGTGGTTGTCATCTAGTCCAGCTTCCCTGTAGTGACCATGAGCACTGGTACAAAGTGTTTGTAAAATCGATCAGAAGAGGTGTCCCCGGTGATCCATGCCTTTTTGCTAACATAATAACAGACTGATAAGAAATTCATTCCTTGAAAACAGTGGCAATGTGAACTTTCGCCTT